>NW_013888412.1:0-274 GCF_000517525.1 Limulus polyphemus
TCAGTTTTATCACGTGTCAATAATAGCAAGTGGAAGAAATCAGTTTTATCACGTGTCAACAATAGCAAGTGGAAGAAATCAGTTTTATCACGTGTCAACAATAGCAAGTGGAAGAAATCAGTTTTATCACGTGTCAACAATAGCAAGTGGAAGAAATCAGTTTTATCACGTGTCAATAATAGCAAATGGAGGAAGTCAGTTTTATCACGTGTCAACAATAGCAAGTGGAAGAAATCAGTTTTATCACGTGTCAATAATAGCAAATGGAAGAAAT
>NW_013888413.1:0-279 GCF_000517525.1 Limulus polyphemus
AAAATATATATATATAAAGCATACGAAATTACAGTTTAAAAATCAACATAGTGTATTTCAAACTTCACTCTCAATCAATAGGTGAAATTTGTTTGGTTGAAACTTTTTAGGGGACTAGTATGCAAATAAATAGTTGGAAGATCCAAATCGATGTATTGAAATTGGAATGATCTGATGAGTAACATTAGATATTCAGAAACTGACCCCCCCCCCTGCAGGGGGGGGGGCAAGATTGAGCAGTAGCTCCCCCTGGAAAATGAGAAACGTAATTCTTTCTTT
>NW_013888414.1:0-818 GCF_000517525.1 Limulus polyphemus
AGTTCTTGTCCTGTATAAACTGTAAGTTATAGTATCATGTAGCGGATTAATAGTAACTGACAGTTCTTGTCATGTATAAACTGTAAGTTATATGATCATGTAGCGGAATAATAGTAACTGACAGTTCTTGTCCTGTATAAACTGCAAGTTATATGATCATGTAGCGGATTAATGGTAACTGACAGTTCTTGTTCTGTAGAAACTGTAAGTTATAGAATTATGTGTTCTTGTCCTGTATAAACTGCAAGTTATATGATCATGTAGCGGATTAATGGTAACTGACAGTTCTTGTCCTGTATAAACTGTACAAGAACTGACAGTTACCATTAATCTGCTACATGATCATATAACTTCCTGTATAAACTGTAAGCCGCTACATGATCATATAACTTGCAGTTTATACAGGACAAGAACTGACAGTTACCATTAATCCGCTACATGATCATATAACTTGCAGTTTATACAGAACAAGAACTGTCAGTTACCATTAATCTGCTACATGATCATATAACTTACAGTTTATACAGGACAAGAACTGTCAATTAATGGTAACTGTCAGTTCTTGTCCTGTATACACTGCAAGTTATATGATCATGTAGCGGATTAATGGTAACTGTCAGTTCTTGTCCTGTATAAACTGTAAGTTATATGATCATGTAGCGGATTAATGGTAACTGACAGTTTTGTCCTGTATAAACTGTAAGTTATATGATCATGTAGCAGATTAATGGTAACTGACAGTTCTTGTCCTGTATAAACTGCAAGTTATATGGTCATGTAGCGGATTAATGGTAACTGACAGTTCTTGTTCTGTATAC
>NW_013888415.1:0-277 GCF_000517525.1 Limulus polyphemus
GACAGTTTAGGCAGGATTAGAGTAAATTAATCTACGAGTACCTTTTTTTTTCCTTTTTAGTAGCTAGATTTTTGTGCTCCAGCAATACCAAACCTCCTTGTGTAAAAGACAAAAAGTCGTCCTTTAACGTATCTAATTCGCTTTTAAATTTACTAATGTTTTCCATTTGTACTTCTTGCCACTGTTGTAGTCTCTCTTCTTGTTTCTTTTCTTTTTCTTCTAACAACTGCTGTAACTTCTCTTCTTGTTTATTTTCTTTCTACTCCAACCACTGATG
>NW_013888416.1:0-276 GCF_000517525.1 Limulus polyphemus
CTACTAGTTACTCTATGGTGTTTTATCCACTACTTACTCTATATTGTTTTATCCACCAGTTACTCTATAGTGTTTTATCCACTAATTACTCTATACTGTTTTATCCACTAGTTACACTATACTGTTTTATCCAATAGTTACTCAATGGTGATTTATCCACCAGCTACTCTATACTGTTTTATCCACCAGTTACTCTATGGTGTTTTATCCACCAGTTACTCTATGGTGTTTTATCCACCAGTTACTCTACAGTGTTTTATCCACCAAATACTCTAT
>NW_013888417.1:0-273 GCF_000517525.1 Limulus polyphemus
ACACTATACGATTTACAAGATAGTAAATTTAATTTCCAAAATGCTCAAAACGTATGTTCAAGAGGGCTCTACCTTTTATACTCTATATGATATTCAGAGTTCTTTATCTAAGGTTAACATGATTGAATTATAAATTTTCTCACGCAGGTTTCTTGGATTTTGACGAAGACAAACGCCAAGTCGTAATTCCTTATCCTCGTGTTGGACGATCTTCCTGGAGCTGGTCGGAAGACAAACGCAAGGTTTGATTCCCTTTCCTCGAATTGGACGAAC
>NW_013888418.1:0-780 GCF_000517525.1 Limulus polyphemus
ATATTTTTTAGTAACTACATACATAATCACTGATGTTCGTATACTTGTTGTTAACTATATAAATAATACCGATATTCGTATATTTGTTAATTACTACATAAATAATCACCGATGTTCATATATTTGTTATCAAGTAGATACATTGTCACCGATGTTCGTATATTTATTAATAACTACATACATAATCACCGATGTTCGTATATTTGTTAGTGACTACATATCTAATCACCGATATTTTTGTATTTTTTAGTAACTACATACATAATCACTGATGTTCGAACATCAGTGATTATGTATGTACTTATTAACAAATATACGAACATCGGTGATTATGCATGTAGTTAATAACAAATATACGAACACCCGTTATTATGTATGTAGTTAATAACAAATACACGAACATCAGTGATTATGTATGTTGTTAATAACAAATATAAGAACATCGGTGATTATTTATGTAGTTAATAACAAATATACAAACATCAGTGATTATGTATGTAGTTAATAACAGATAAAAATATATGTTTTATAAACTACCTATATAATATCCGATGTTCGTGTAATTGTTATTAACTACATACATAATCACCGATGTTCGTATATTTGTTAGTAACTACATACATAATTACTGATGTTTGTATATTTAATAAGCTACCTACATAATACTCGATGTTCGTGTATTTGTTATTAACTACATATATAATCACAGATGTTCATATATTTGTTATTAACAACATAAATAATCACTGATGTTCGTATATTTGTTATTAACTACGAACG
>NW_013888419.1:0-273 GCF_000517525.1 Limulus polyphemus
ATTATTGACAGTACACAGTATCGTTAAATCTAGTGTCTTCTTATTGACAGTACACAGTATCGTTAAATCTTGTGTCTTCTTATTGACAGTACACAGTATCGTTAAATCGTTTGTGTTCTTCTTGATAGTATACAGTATTTATAAATCTTGTGTCTTTTATGACAGAACACAGTATCGTTAAATCTTGTGTCTTCTTATTGACAGTACACAGTATTGTTAAATCTTGTTTTCTTTTATTGACAGTACACAGTATCGTTAAATCTTGTGTCTTCT
>NW_013888420.1:0-275 GCF_000517525.1 Limulus polyphemus
GTGTACTCTCAATAAGAAGACACACTATTTAGCAATACTGTGTACTATCTATAAAAAGCAAAAGATTTAACGATACTGTGTACTGTCAATAAGAAGACACAAGATTTAACGATACTGTGTACTGTCAATAAGAAGACACAAGATTTAACGATACTGTGTACTGTCAATAAGAAGACACAAAATTTAACGAAACTATGTATTGTACAATAAGAGGACACACGATTTAACAATACTGTGTACTGTCAATAAGAAGACACAAGCTATAACAAAACTGT
>NW_013888421.1:0-277 GCF_000517525.1 Limulus polyphemus
TTGTGTAGTACATTTCAAACCAAATACAAAACCATACATTTTATAGTTAATAGAAGATGTGTAGTATCTTTCAAACCAAATACAACAATATACATTTTATAGTCAATAGAAGATGTGTGGTATCTTTCAAACCAAATACAACAACATACATTTTATAGTTAATAGAAGATGTGTAGTATATTTCAAACCAAATAAAACAACATACATTTTATTGTTAATAGAATATGTGTAGTATCTTTCAAATCAAATACAACAACATACATTTTATAGTCTAATA
>NW_013888422.1:0-326 GCF_000517525.1 Limulus polyphemus
GTCTTCATTATTTTTAAAGCTATTCTTTGTTTACAATGTAACGATTTTTCAAATAAAATCCGAATGTTTAAAGGCCGTGACGTCTTCTTATAAAATAAACTCCTACATTTGGATTATTTTTACTCCAAGTTAAGCAAAATACTTTTTTATTAGATTTTCAATGGATATAATATTTCTAATTAATGCTATAGTGTCTGAATTTTGAGCTTTCCAACGTATTAAGCACTATCCGATATTTTTCTATTAATTTTGCATCAGAACCAAACTTTTTTCTCTTTTCATAAAAAATTCACATTTTCACCGAAAAGCAAAGGCTATAGCCCATA
>NW_013888423.1:0-277 GCF_000517525.1 Limulus polyphemus
GGTCTGAAAATGTGGTATTCATTCTGTAGTGACACCATGAAAATGTGGTATTCATTCTGTTGTGACACCCTGAACATGTGGTATTCATTCTGTAGTGACACCCTGAACATGTGGTATTCATTCTGTTGTGACACCATGAACAATGTGGTATTCATTCTGTTGTGACACCATGAACAATGTGGTATTCATTCTGTTGTGACACCATGAACAATGTGGTATTCATTCTGTTGTGACACCATGAACAATGTGGTATTTATTCTGTTGTGACACCATGAAC
>NW_013888424.1:0-277 GCF_000517525.1 Limulus polyphemus
GCAAAATATTTGTGGTTTCATTAGTATCTTTATTGCAACAGTACTTCTTTAAATACAGAATTTCTAGAATAATCCAAAAAATTATAATCGCAGACACCAAAATCTGTAAGTACATTTGTCCTAGGCCTAGTATTAGCTAAGTCTTTATAAGTACGGCCTAAATTCAATAAAGAGATAAATTAACACTGCAACTTATATACGTTTTTTTGCTTTAGTTTAGTTAGGGTTAAACTTTATCATACTTAATACTATCAATAAATTAACTTATAATGTTATT
>NW_013888425.1:0-577 GCF_000517525.1 Limulus polyphemus
TAAGATTGGTACATGATGTAAAACTAATGGTCACAATATTATATGACAAGATGGGTATATGATGTAAAACTAATGGTCACAATATTATATGACAAGATTGGTATATGATGTAAACTAATGGTCACAATATTATATGACAAGATTGGTATATGATGTAAAACTAATGGTCACAATATTATATGACAAAATTGGTATATGATGTAAAACTAATGTTCACAATATTATATGACAAGATTGGTATATGATATAAAACTAAATAATACAATATTCACAGAGCAACATCATATACCAATCTTAAGATAAAGAACACAATATTCACAGAGCAAGATTGGTATATGATGTTAAGATAAATGTTCTTTATCTTAACATCATATACCAATCTTGCTCTGTGAATATTGTGTTCTTTATCTTAACATCATATACCAATCTTGTAATATAATATTGTATTATTTATCTTAACATCATATACCAATCTTGTCATACAATATTGTATTATTTATCTTAACATCATATACCAATCTTGCTGTGAGAATATTGTGTTCGCTCTGTGAATATTGAAAGATTGGTATATGATGTT
>NW_013888426.1:0-277 GCF_000517525.1 Limulus polyphemus
TTGTGAACCAATTAAAATTAAGAACATTCGTGAAATGAATTCGTGGAAAAAGAAGTTATATTAATAACTTCTAATATATAGAAAAGCCAGTGTGTTTTCGTAACACTATGTTCCAACAATGGCTTTTCTATCATGTTACTTAGCAACAAAAGTATAACCTAATAATGTTGTTAGTCTATGTACTGAAAGTATAAAATAAAATGTATAGACAACAAAACTGGAAAAATATTTGTTGATTTCTTAATTTAGAGTCTCCGTAATTAAAGAGGTTTGTATG
>NW_013888427.1:0-464 GCF_000517525.1 Limulus polyphemus
TAATGGAAGGTAACTGATTAATAAACCAGTGTTGTAGGGACATAGTGAACTAATGGAAGGTAACTGATTAATAAACCAACGTTGTAGGGACATAGTGAACTAATGGAAGGTAACTGATTAATAAACCAATGTTGTAGGGACGTAGTGACCTAATGGAAGGTAACTGATTAATAAACCAGTGTTGTAGGGACATAGTAAGCTAATCGAAGGTAATTGATTAATAAGCCAGAATTAGTTTGTATTAGCTAATCATGTTAAAATAATATGTACACTAGCTAGTGTACATCTAAAACACAGTTTTAACATTATGAACTAATACCAACTAATTCAGGGAAGGTTTACTGGTATTTTTGTTAGCTAATGTAAGTTACATTAGCTAACAAAAATACCAGTAAACCTTCCCTGAATTAGTTGGTATTAGTTCATAATGTTAAAACTGTGTTTTAGATGTAGTTACACTAGTT
>NW_013888428.1:0-277 GCF_000517525.1 Limulus polyphemus
TTTATAACCATCATACACATCTTTAGGATTACTTGGTACAACTACTCCATAAACATCTAGGTGTAACTCTAGTTACCGAATTTGTAACCACCATACTCATCTTATTCGTTATTTGGTACAACAACTCCACGAATACCTAGGTGTAACTCTAGTTACCGAATTTGTAACCACCATACTCATCTTTTGCTTTACTTGGCACAACTACTCCATGAACACCTAGGTGTAACTCTAGTTACCGAATTTATAACCACCTTACTCATCTTTAGCGTTATTTGGT
>NW_013888429.1:0-493 GCF_000517525.1 Limulus polyphemus
TAGTTGTACCAAGTGAGGCTAAAGATGAATATGGTGGGTATAAATTCGGTAAGAAGAGTTACACCTATGTGTTCATGGAGTAGCTGTACCCTTACTTAGAACACTTAGGTTTAACTCTAGTTGCCAAATTTATAACCACCATACTCATCTTTAGATGGAGTAGTTGTACCAAGTAAGACTAAAGATGAATATAGTGGTTATAAATTCTGTAATTAGAGTTACACTTAGGTGTTCGTGGAGCTGTTGTACCAAGTAAGGCAAAAGATGAGTATGGTGGTTATAAATTCGGTGACTATAGTTACACCAAGGTGTTCATGGAGTAGTTGTACCAAGTAAGGCAAAAGATGAGTATGGTGGTCACAAGTTCGTTAACTAGAATTACACCGAGGTGTTCGTGGAGTTGTTGTACCAAATAACGCTGAAGATGACTAATGGTGGTTATAAATTCTGTAACAAGAGTTACACGTAGGTGTTCATGGAGTAGTTGTACCAA
>NW_013888430.1:0-277 GCF_000517525.1 Limulus polyphemus
GTCATCATTATATTCTATAAAAGGTATTACAGTCTGTCTCATCATTATATTCTACACAAGTTATTACAGTCTATCTCATCATAATATTCTACACAAGTTATTACAGTCTATGTCATCATTATATTCTACAAAAGGTATTACAGTCTATCTCTTCATTATATTCTACAAAAGTTATTACAGTCTATCTCATCATAATATTCTACACAAGTTATTACAGTCTATGTCATCATTATATTCTACAAAAGGTATTACAGTCTATCTCTTCATTATATTCTAC
>NW_013888431.1:0-278 GCF_000517525.1 Limulus polyphemus
CGTATGTAATCCAACTGAGCTCAGCCGAGCTAACTTAATGACTGTTCTTTTATTTATATCAAATGTTTACTCGAGGGCTTGTTTATTGTTCAGAAAAGAATCGACTCTGTGTAAATCAAGTAATTGCAGAAGGCTAACATCCGTTGTACTATATAAGATGTTTTGATTATTTCACTTGTAAGACTTTTTTTGTTTTTTCCCAATTAAAGAAATTTCTGTATATTCTAATAAATTATTCTGGCTGTATGGACAATAACCTGTTTACTAGACCGTAACTT
>NW_013888432.1:0-277 GCF_000517525.1 Limulus polyphemus
GAGACATGCAAAACAGCAAAAGAATGATTTTTTTTTAAGTTAGTGGTTAGGTCGCTTGATTTACAATCTGTTGATCTTCAGTTTGAACCCCTTCACCGAACATGCTTGTCTATTTTGACGTGAGGACGTTATAATGTAGCGGCCAATCCAACTATTCAACTAGAGTGTTCCAAGAGTTGACGATAGGTTATGTTGATTAGTTAGCCTCTTTCTAGTCTATCACTTCTAAATTAGGGTTGACTAGCGCAGATAGCCATCGAGCAGCATTTCGCAAAAT
>NW_013888433.1:0-418 GCF_000517525.1 Limulus polyphemus
GAGTGTGTAATAATATATCAACTACGCCACATTTGCTATATGCTGTGTTGGTGAAAGTAAAGAAGAGTGTGTAATAATATATCAACCACGCCACATTTGCTATATGCTGTGTTGGTGAAAGTAAAGAAGAGTGTATAATAATATATCAACCACGCCATATTTGCTATATGCTGTGTTGGTGAAAGTAAAGAAGAGTGTGTAATAATATATCAACCACGCCATATTTGCTATATGCTGTGTTGGTGAAAGTAAAGAAGAGTGTGTAATAATATATCAACCACGCCATATTTGCTATATCCTGTGTTGACGAGGCCTTTCGCCCAATATCTGGGATCTCCAAGCCACGTGGGATAGGGCAGACAGAGTAGAAGCTATTTATATATAACAACAACTGTTTAAATGCGAACTACATTAAGTT
>NW_013888434.1:0-277 GCF_000517525.1 Limulus polyphemus
GTTAAATCTTGTGTTTTCTTACTGACAGTACACAGTATCGTTAAATCTTCTGTCTTCTTATTGACAGTACACATTATCGTTGAATATTGTGGCTTCTTATTGACAGTACACAGTATCGTTAAATCTTGTGTCCTCTTATTGACAGGACACATTATTGTTAAATCTTGTGTCCTCTTATTGACAGGACAAATTATTGTTAAATCTTGTGTCTTCTTATTGACAGTACACAGTATAGTTAAATCTTGTGTCCTTCTTATTGACAGTACACAGTATCGTT
>NW_013888435.1:0-523 GCF_000517525.1 Limulus polyphemus
GGGGATCTGTTTGTTTTTTTTCTATAGATTTTTGCTTGAGATATATTTAGTAAAACATAGATCTACATATTTTTAAGTTTTCAAAACCCATAATTTATTTAAATTTCTATCATAAATCTACTTAAACATTGTTTTGTTTGTTTCCTTTTGTCTTCTATATTTTCACCTGATTTGCTGCGTTAGTGCCAAAATGATTCTATGTATGATATTTTATTAATATGAATAGAGCTTAGTTTCGAAATAAAATACTCGTCACTTTTGGATCAATATTTAGCCGATTTACTTTTACACTTTTATAATACTGTCGATAAGCAAGGACGGATTGTTTTTTTTTCTGTTTTTCGCTATTGAAGGTAAAGGTTCACGCTGGATGGTCCGATCCAATATTGATAGGCATTTAGGTTTAATAAGCCAAGGGTGGTCAGAATTAAATTTATTTCTCTTCGCATCTTTCTTGGTTTGTTGGTAATTTTAGCGGTTGTTGTCGTAAAAGGCGTGGCTTCCGTGGAGTTTGGTTATACTT
>NW_013888436.1:0-276 GCF_000517525.1 Limulus polyphemus
AAAATCCTGGTCAGCACCCAAGACCACCATTCCTCCTGGC
This sequence comes from Limulus polyphemus, assembly GCF_000517525.1. Classification (NCBI taxonomy): domain Eukaryota; kingdom Metazoa; phylum Arthropoda; class Merostomata; order Xiphosura; family Limulidae; genus Limulus; species Limulus polyphemus. The sequence goes on from NW_013888436.1 coordinate 41, forward strand.
CTTACTTCTAGGCCTCTGGAAACAGTGACTGTGGTGTTGGTACAAAGCTTACCGTTCAAGTAAGCATTGACGTTCCCACTTTGTGATGACCACGTGTACGTCACATGTTGCCACTTTCTTAAATCAAACTCTAGACAAGGTATATTAACATAATGACCCTCTCCGGAATGAATATGATCCCTATATGCGGAATTTTGTCCTTCAGTTGAATCCATGTATATAATTCGTAGTTTTCC
>NW_013888437.1:0-615 GCF_000517525.1 Limulus polyphemus
CTCAAAACATGCGACACATTGTCTAGTCATTGTGGAACTTAAACATGTTTTTGTCCTGTTTACTGACTCAAAACATGCGACACAGTTTCTAGTTATTGTTGAAAGTAGCCATGTTTTTGTCCTGTTTACTGACTCAAACATGCGGCACAGTATCTAGTTATTGTGGAACGTAAACATGTTTTTGTCGTGTTTACTGACTCAAACATGCGACACATTGTCTAGTCATTGTGGAACTTAAATATGTTTTTGTCCTGTTTACTGACTCAAAACATGCGACACATTGTCTAGTCATTGTGGAACTTAACATGTTTTTGTCCTGTTTACTGACTCAAAACATGCGACACATTGTCTAGTCATGTGGAACGTAACCATGTTTTTGTCCTGTTTACTGACCCAAAACATGCGACACATTGTCTAGTCATTGTGGAACGTAAACATCTTTTTGTCCTGTTTACTGACTCAAAACATGCGACACATTGTCTAGTCATTGTGGAACTTAAACATGTTTTTGTCCTGTTTACTGACTCAAAACATGTGACACATTGTCTAGTCAGTGTGGAACGTAACCATGTTTGCGTCCTGTTTACTAACTCAAAACATGCGACACATTGTCTT
>NW_013888438.1:0-277 GCF_000517525.1 Limulus polyphemus
AAGAGGATCAGAAACAATACAACAACGGAAGAGGATCAGAAACAACACAACAGAAGGGGATCAGAAACAACACAAAAATAGAAGAGGATCGGAAACAACACAACAACAGAAGGGGATCAGAAACAACACAACAACAGAAAAGGATAAGAAACAACACAACAACATAAGGTGATCAGAAACAATACAACAACATAAGGGGATCAGAAACAACGCAACAACAGAAAAGGATAAGAAACAACACAACAACATAAGGTGATCAGAAACAACACGACAACAA
>NW_013888439.1:0-277 GCF_000517525.1 Limulus polyphemus
AACCATTACAGTTGGCTATATGTAGGTGTATGACTTAGTTACATATCATTACCCTATTTTAAAACCATTACAGTTGGCTAAAGGTTTGTGTATGACTTAGTTACATATCATTACCCTATTATAAAACCATTACAAACGGCTATAGGTAGGTGTATGACTTAGTTACATATCATTACCTTATTATAAAACATTACAGTTGGCTATAGGTTGGTGTATGACTTAGTTGCATATCATTACTATATTATAAAACCATTACAGTTGCCTCTAGGTTGGTGTA
>NW_013888440.1:0-274 GCF_000517525.1 Limulus polyphemus
AAGGTAGATTTACGTCTGAGTCCTGGAAAGATTAGGAAACACACATATATAGGGTAAGTTTATGTCTAAGTCCTGGAGAGATTAGAAAACACACATATATAGGGTAAGTTTATTTCTAAGTCCTGGAGAGATTAGAAAACACACATATATAGGGTAAGTTTACGTCTAAGTCCTGGAAAGATTAGGAAACACACATATATATAGGGTAAGTTTATGTCTAAGTCCTGGAAAGATTAGGAAACATATATATATATATATATATATAAATATATAT
>NW_013888441.1:0-301 GCF_000517525.1 Limulus polyphemus
CTTATTGACAGTACACAGTATTCTTAAATCTCGTGTCTTCTTATTGATAGTACACAGTATCGTTAAATCTTGTGTCTTCTTATTGACAGTACACAGCATTATTAAAACTTGTGTCTTTTTATTGACAGTACACAGTATCGTTAAATCTTCTGGCTTGTTAGCGATAGTACACAGTATTGTTAAATCTTGTCTTCTTTTTGATAGTACATAGTATTGTTAAATCTTGTGTCTTCTTATTGACAGTACACAATATTGTTAAATCTTGTGTCTTCTTATTTTATGTCTTCTTATCGAAAGTGAA
>NW_013888442.1:0-567 GCF_000517525.1 Limulus polyphemus
GTACTATAGTGTTTGTGTTTTCTATATTAAATCAGATATTTGTTTGTAGTATTATAGTGTTTGTGTTGGCTGTATTAAATCAGATATTTATTTGTAATACTATTGTGTTTGTATTGGCTATATTAAATCATATATTTGTTTGTAGTACTATAGTGTAGTAAAAACACACTAATACTTCAAACAAATAACTGATTTAATATAGCCAACACGAACACGATAATACTACACTATAGTACTACAAACAAATATTTGATTTAATATAGCCAACACAAAAACTATAGTACTACAAACAAATATATTATTTAATATAGCCAACACGAACAGTATAATACTACACTATAGTACTACAAACAAATATATAATTTAATATTGCCAACACAACACTATAATACTTCAATCACATATCTTATTTAATATAGCCAACACAAATACTATAATGTTGGCTATATTAAATCAGATATTTGTTTGTAGTACTATAGTGTTTGTGGTTGACTTTATTAAATCAGATGTGTGTTTGTAGTACTATAGTGTTTGTGTTGTTTGTATTAAATCAAATGTTTGTTTGTA
>NW_013888443.1:0-277 GCF_000517525.1 Limulus polyphemus
AAGTATGGTAACACATAAACAGGAACAGGTTTCTACTTCAGCTGTAACAGTAGAATAACAATAAGAAACAGGTGTAAAAGATTAGAAGAAACTCTCAGGAGATTTACTTTGGAACTTCACTGTCCGTACTGAATACTATTCATTTTGTTTCTAACTCATCTACTAGCAATAAAATAACTACAGAAAATAAGTGTGAAAGGTGAGAGCAGAAACTCTGACCATAAGTATTTTGAAGTTTTGTTATACTTTGATGACTTACCTAACAACCTGGAGAAAT
>NW_013888444.1:0-275 GCF_000517525.1 Limulus polyphemus
CATGGCTTATTAAAGTTTACATGTTTGTTAATGTTGTACATGACTTATTAAAGTTTACATGTTTGTTAATGTTGTACATGGCTTATTAAGGTTTACATGTTTGTTAATGTTGTACATGGCTTATTAAGGTTTACATGTTTGTTAATGTTGTACATGGTTATTAAAGTTTACATGCTTGTTAATGTTGTACATGGTTATTAAAGTTCACATGTTTGTTAATGTTTTACATGGCTTATTAAAGTTTACATGTTTGTTAATGTTGTACATGGCTTATT
>NW_013888445.1:0-277 GCF_000517525.1 Limulus polyphemus
GAAGGTGCCAGCATTGAGCTCTCTTGTGCCCAGGTTTATTACAGTGCCAGCAAAGTCCCTCAAACTTCTCTGAAAGCTGACCCTTTTCTGGCATTGAATCCTGATGACTGTACTAACCTTGGTACCTCTGTGGTGGACTTAATGTAGGATTCAAATCAAGAGCTCTGGCCATTGCATCCTGCATAGTAGAGGGGTGTGCTTGCTTTACTTGTGTCTTTAGTTGTGGACTGTCCAAGGCATCTACAAACTTGAGGACATTGGGTGGCGCAGTTGGGTA
>NW_013888446.1:0-526 GCF_000517525.1 Limulus polyphemus
ATTTGACCGTGACTTTTATAACAGAACTTCAACTCCAAAACGCAGATTGCGATTTGTGTGTGTGTATATGTGTACATTTGAACCGTGACTTTTGTAACAGAACTTCAACTCCAAAACGCAGATTGCGATTTGTATGTGTGTATATGTGTATATTTGACCGTGACTTTTATAACAGAACTTCAACTCCAAAACGCGGGTTGCGATTTGTGTGTGTGTATATGTGTACATTTGACCGTGACTTTTGTAACAGAACTTCAACTCCAAAACGCAGATTGTGTGTGTATATGTGTACATTTGACCGTGACTTTTATAACAGAACTTCAACTCCAAAACGCAGATTGTGTGTGTATATGTGTACATTTGACCGTGACTTTTATAACAGAACTTCAACTCCAAAACGCAGATTGCGATTTGTGTGTGTGTATATGTGTACATTTGACCGTGACTTTTATAACAGAACTTCAACTCCAAAACGCAGATTGCGATTTGTGTGTGTGTATATGTGTACATTTGACCGTGACTTTTG
>NW_013888447.1:0-277 GCF_000517525.1 Limulus polyphemus
TAGTAACACTTTTCTTGATTCCTGATCGAAGTATTGTTAAATAGAGACAAAAACAGTTCTATATTCTGTTACCCAAGACATGTATAGTAACACTTTTCTTGACTCTTGATCGAAGTGTTGTTAGATAGAGACAAAAACAGTTCTATATTCTGTTACTCAAGACACGTATAGTAACACTTTTCTTGACTCTTGATCGAAGTATTGTTAAATAGAGACAAAAACAGTTCTATATTCTGTTACTCAAGACACGTATAGTAACACTTTTCTTGACTCTTGA
>NW_013888448.1:0-277 GCF_000517525.1 Limulus polyphemus
ATCTCTAATTTAAACAATATAAAGGTGTAAATATAACATTAATGTCTCTAATTTAAACAATATAAAGGTGTAAATATGACATTAATGTCTCTAATTTAAACAATATAAAGGTGTAAATATGACATTGATATATATATAACAATATAAAGGTGTAAATATGACATTAATGTCTCTAATTTAAACAATATAAAGGTGTAAATATGATATTAATGTCTCTAATTTAAACAATATAAAGGTGTAAATATGACATTGATATATATATAACAATATAAAGGTG
>NW_013888449.1:0-277 GCF_000517525.1 Limulus polyphemus
CTGCCCGTTCCAGGTTAGAAACAGCAACACATTAGAGACTTTCAACAACTCTTGCAAGTACAAGGTTAGATACAACAACAAATTAAAGACTTACAACAACCCGCGCCAGTACCAAGTTAGATACAAAAGCAACTTAAATACTTACAACAACTTCTGCCGGTATCAGGTTAGATACAACAACACATTAAATACTTACAACAACCCCTGTCCTTTCAAAGCTAGAAACAACAAAACATTAAAGAGTTTCAACAACCTGTGCCATTATAAGGTTAGATAC
>NW_013888450.1:0-488 GCF_000517525.1 Limulus polyphemus
TCCCGCTACATAGTAGAACACATACACACACAAAATATACAGTCACGTAACCATTTTAGAAGGCAACATTGACTTGAAAACATATTAAACAATATAGCAAAAGGACGGTGGTGGTAACGTAAAAACATGATTATAAAATTCCTTCTCTGTAAATGTTACATCAAATATAGAAGATAACGTAACCTGTTTGAGTTGTCTTTTTCTACATTGTTATCCATTAGTGATGTTTAATTCAACTGAATTAGGGATAATAGTTCGAAATGAAATACAGTAGAAACTACATACCTTAACCACACTAAAGGTTTCACCTCAGATGTGTTAAAAATTTCGTTCATACCTTGACCACACTAAAAACATGTCATCTACGTACCTTAACCACACTAAAAACGTGTCATGATGACACGTTTTTAGTGTGGTTAAGGTATGTAGATGACACTTTTTTAGCGTGGTTAAGGTATGTAGATGACACTTTTTTAGTGTGGCGGATT
>NW_013888451.1:0-277 GCF_000517525.1 Limulus polyphemus
TGTAAGAGTGTCTTTTACATAAAGAAACAGTTGAAGAGTGTCTTTTGCATAAAGAAGCAGTTGAAGAGTGTCTTTTACATAAAAAAGCAATGGAAGAGTGTCTTCTCCTAGATAAAGAGACAACACAAAAACGTCTTCTCCTAGATAAAGAAACAACACAAAAACGTTTCTCCTAGATAAAGAGACAACACAAAAACGTCTTCTCCTAGATAAAGAGACAACACAAAAACGTCTTCTCCTAGATAAAGAGACAACACAAAAACGTCTTCTCTTAGAT
>NW_013888452.1:0-277 GCF_000517525.1 Limulus polyphemus
CGGCTGATTTAGAGCAAAAAACCATAGGGTGAAAGTACGTGCAGATACATAAGTATTGGTAAAGTATTCGCTTTACGTGATGTTAGCTTAAGCAATTAGCGTAAATAATGGTGATTAATACGGCTGTACCGCATAAGGATGATGACAAGAAGCTGTTAATCTAAATTCCATGGCATTACTATAAAGGAAGCTATTAACACTGTTTTAGAGAGGAAAACACCTTCACCTAAGAGTAAATAAGGACTAGTTTTTGGTTTTATGACATTTGGATTAAAGA
>NW_013888453.1:0-277 GCF_000517525.1 Limulus polyphemus
GACATTCTTGCTAGAACAAACACCTTTTTAAAATCGTTACTAAGGTTTGTTTATATTTGATATTCTTGTTAGAACAAACACCTTTTTAAAATCGTTACTAAGGTTTGTTTATGTTTGACATTCTTGCTAGAACAAACACCTTTTTTAAAATCGTTGCTAAGGTTTGTTTGTATTTGGTATTCTTGTTAGAACAAACACCTTTTTAAAATCGTTGCTAAGGTTTGTTTATATTTGACATTCTTGCTAACACAAACACCTTTTTAAATCGTTGCTAAGA
>NW_013888454.1:0-277 GCF_000517525.1 Limulus polyphemus
AAGAGAATGTCAACTTACACTGAATCTTACCAAACTGTAGTGGTGAACCAATTTGACAAGCTAGACTTGACATGAGACAAGCATGTCATGACCTCCACTTGTATGTAAATTATGTTTACGTAAAACACATAACTTTAACTTGCAAAAATATATTTCTTGCCTAACAAATATTTGCAATAATGAACAATACATTCTGGATTTTTATTTCTCGTGTACCCATGTACAATCACTGACGTCGTTGCCATAGCTGCAATGTTGAATGTCTTTCGTTTCAAAG
>NW_013888455.1:0-277 GCF_000517525.1 Limulus polyphemus
GGTACAACTACTCCATAAACACCTAGGTGTAACTCTAGTTACCGAATTTGTAACCACCATACTCATCTTTAGCGTTACTTGGAACAATTACTCCACGAATACCTAGGTGTAACTCTGGTTACCGAATTTATAACCATCATACTCATCTTTAGCCTTACTTGGTACAACTATTCAATGAACACCTAGGTGTAACTCTTGTTATAGAATTTATAACCACCACACTCATCATTAGCGTTACTTGGTACAACTACTCCATGAACACTTAGGTTTAATTCTA
>NW_013888456.1:0-277 GCF_000517525.1 Limulus polyphemus
GTTGTACCAACTAAGGCTAAAAGATGAATATGGTGGTTATAAATTCGGTAACTATAGTTACACCTAGGTGTTCATAGAGTTGTTGTACCAAGTAAGGCAAAAAATGAGTATGGTGGTTATAAATTCGGTAACTATAGTTACACCTAGGTGTTCATGGAGTAGTTGTGCGAGGTAAGGCTAAAGATGAGTATGGGGTTTCACGTTCAGTAACTAGAGTTACACCTAGGTGTTCAAAGAGTAGTTGTACCAAATAAGACTAAATATGAGTATGGTGGTT
>NW_013888457.1:0-277 GCF_000517525.1 Limulus polyphemus
CCCTTTCAGTCGTGGGGTCATTATAATGTGCGGTCAATTCTACTATTTGTTGGTAAAAGAGTGTAACTCAAGAATCTGCGGTGGATGGTGTTGACTAAATACTTTGGCCTGGCATGGCCAGGTGGTTAGGGCGCTCGACTCGCAATCTGTGGGTCGCGGGTTCGAATCCCCGTCACACCAAACATGCTCGCCCTTTCAGCCATGGGATCATTATAATGTAACGGTCAATCCCACTATTCGTTGGTAAAAGAGTAGCCCAAGAGTTGGCGGTGGGTGC
>NW_013888458.1:0-273 GCF_000517525.1 Limulus polyphemus
GAATATTGTTAAATCTTTTGTGTTCTTATTGATAGTACACAGTATTTATAAATCTTGTGTCTTTTATTCACAGAACACAGTATCGTTAAATCTTGTGTCTTCTTATTGACAGTACACAGTATTGTTAAATCTTGTTTCTTTTATTGACAGTACACAGTATCGTTAAATCTTGTGTCTTCTTATTGTACGAGTACACAGTATGTTAAATCTTGTGTCTTCTTATGGTACAGTACACAGTATAGTTAAATCTTGTGTCTTCTTATTGACAGTACA
>NW_013888459.1:0-277 GCF_000517525.1 Limulus polyphemus
GTGTCTCTGTCAGTCAAAACTTAGTGCTCGATAATAAATTACCTAGACTGGTAGGTTTAATCATGTGTCTCTGTCAGTCAAAACTTAGTGCTCGATAATAAGTTACCTAGACTGGTAGGTTTAATCATGTGTCTCTGTCAGTCAAAACTTATTGCTCGATAATAAGTTATTTAGACTGGTAGGTTTAATCATGTGTCTCCGTCAGTCAAAACTTATTGCTCGATAATAAGTTATTTAGAATGGTAGGTATAAACATATGTCTCTGTCAGTCAAAACT
>NW_013888460.1:0-277 GCF_000517525.1 Limulus polyphemus
AATTATTATGACTATTATTGCACAACATGTACCACTTATTATGACTATTATTGTACATGTACCACACTTCTGATGACTATTATTATACAACATGTACCACACTTATTATGACTATTACTGTACAGCATGTACCACACTCATTATGACTATTACTGTACAACATGTACCACACTTATTATGACTATTATTGTACAATATGTACCACACTTATTATGACTATTATTGTACATGTAGCACACTTATTATCACTATTACTGCATAACATGTACCACACTTA
>NW_013888461.1:0-315 GCF_000517525.1 Limulus polyphemus
TAGTGACATGTGTATATTGAATCAGTTAGCATTAGTTATAGATTTTTTTAATCAGCCAGTGTATAATAATGTTAAAAATTAGAAACTTTTCTACCTGTCTTCTGTGAAAGTGGTTCTCTAACATAGAAAGGTACAAAAATATCCTCGCTAGCTAGTACCATCTTAAATAATATTATTTGATTGAACAAATATACAACTTTAATGTGTTTTTACTATTAATGTTATGATCATTGTCACTTTTAGAGACAAAACGCTATACTCAGAACATATATATATATGTTTAATTAATGTCGTGTTTATTAAGGTAAACAATGT
>NW_013888462.1:0-276 GCF_000517525.1 Limulus polyphemus
TCTATTAAATAGTATAGAACTATCAATTCATTTTATGCACTGAACAAAATATTAGTCTAATAAAGAGTATAGAACTATCAATTCATTTTTTCTACTGAATTAAGTAATAGTCTAATAAAGAGTATAGAACTATCAATTCATTTTTTTCTACTGAATTAAATAATAGTCTACTATGTAGTATAGAACTATCAATTCATTTTATGTACGAAACTGAATAAAATAATAGTCTATTGAATAGTATTAAACTATCAATTAATTTTCTGTACTGAATTAAAT
>NW_013888463.1:0-340 GCF_000517525.1 Limulus polyphemus
TGAAGGTACACAGTATCGTTAAATCTTGTGTCTTCTTATTGACAGTACACAGTATCGTTAAATCTTGTGTCTTCTTATTGACAGTACACAGTATAGTTAAATCTTGTGTCTTCTTATCATTCTTGTGTTTTCATACTGACGGTATACATTATCGTTGAATATTGTGACTTCTTATTGACAGTACACAGTATAGTTAAATCTTGTGTGTTCTTATTGATAGTACACAGTATTTATAAATCTTGTGTCTTCTTATTGACAGTACACAGTATTGTTAAATCTTGTGTCTTCTTATTGACAGTACACAGTATAGTTAAATCTTTTGTCTTCTTATTGACAGTAA
>NW_013888464.1:0-277 GCF_000517525.1 Limulus polyphemus
TGATGCAGAGATGTGGAGTAAACAAGAAAGTGTAACTATCGGGATGCAGAGACGTGGAGTAAACAAGAAAATGTAGCTATCGTGATGCAGAAACGTAGAGTAAACAAGGAAATGTAACTATCGTGATGTAGAAACGTAGAGTAAACAAGGAAATGTAACTATCGTGATGCAGAGACGTGGAGTAAACAAGAAAATGTAGCTATCGTGATGCAGAAACGTAGAGTAAACAAGAAAGTGTAGCTATCGTGATGCAGAGACGTAGAGTAAACAAGAAACT
>NW_013888465.1:0-275 GCF_000517525.1 Limulus polyphemus
GGACTTCGTTCCATTTGGACGGATGTTCTCGAAATTTTTTCAAGAACGTTCGTTGCATACTTGCGTATTTACATGATAAAATTCTAGCCTTCTATTATCATTTTTGCGTCTTTTGTGGTCGTTTTATGTTACTCTTTTATTGGCTTTTCTGAAAGCGTATGTGTACTGCATGGAAGCTTTTGGTTATTGATTGTTTTTCGGCTTCTTGTTACCAGAGGGTCCTAAATTGATGATTCTTCACCAAATTTGGTATATAGGTACACTTTAACGTTGCC
>NW_013888466.1:0-276 GCF_000517525.1 Limulus polyphemus
CACAACAAGGAGGACATACTGAACGTGTCATATATTTACATGATATCACAGCAAGGAGGACATACTGAATATGTCATACAGTCGCATGATATCACAGCAAGGGGGACATACTGAAAGTGTTATATAGTCGCATGATATCATAGCAAGGAAAACATACTGAACGTGTTATATAGTCGCATGATATCATAGCAAGGAGGACATACTGAACGTGTCATATATTTACATGATATCACAGCAAGGAGGACATACTGAACGTGTCATATATTTACATGATAT
>NW_013888467.1:0-275 GCF_000517525.1 Limulus polyphemus
GTATTGATAAATTCTTTATCTTCTTATTGACAGTACACAGTGTTGATAAATCTTGTGTCTTCTTATTGACAGTACACAGTATTGATAAATCTTGTGTCTTTTTACTAACAGTACACAGTTTCGTTAAATCTTGTGGCTTGTTATTGATAGTACACAGTATCATTAAATCTTATGACTTGTTATGATAGTAAACAGTATCGTTAAATCTTGTGTCTTCTTATTGACAGTACACAGTATTGATAAATCCTTTTTCTTCTTATTGAAAGGACACAGTA
>NW_013888468.1:0-319 GCF_000517525.1 Limulus polyphemus
ATGAGTAACATACACTAACACGTTGGTTGTACCATACTTTACCAGTACATGGATAACATACACTAACACGGTGGTTGTACCATACTTTACCAGTACATGGATAACATTCACTAACACGTTGGTTGTACCATAATTTAACAGTACATGGATAACATTCACTAACACGTTGGTTGTACCATACTTTACCAGTACATGGATAACATACACTAACACGGTGGTCGTACCATACTTTAACAAGACATGGGTAACATATATATACACAATGGTTGTACCATACTTAACCAGTACAATGGATAACATACATTAACACGTTAGTTGT
>NW_013888469.1:0-276 GCF_000517525.1 Limulus polyphemus
GTAAGAATACGAACTCGTACTATAACAAACCTATCTACATTGTAAGAATACGAACTCGTACTATAATAAACCTATCTGCATTGTCAGAATATCAACTCATACTATAACAAACCTATCTGCATTGTAAGAATATCAACTCATACTATAACAAACCTATCTACATTGTAAGAATACGAATTCATACTATAACAAACCTATCTGCATTGTAAGAATACGAACTCATACTATAACAAACCTATCTGCATTGTAAGAATACGAACTCATACTATAACAAAT
>NW_013888470.1:0-277 GCF_000517525.1 Limulus polyphemus
GAAGAGAACCAGACAATTAATGAGGTATCAACGAAGAGAATCAGACAGTTAATGAGGTATCAACGAAGAGAATCAGACAGTTAATGAGGTATCAACGAAGAGAACCAGACAATTCATGAGGTATCAACGAAGAGAACTAGACAATTAATGAGGTAACGAAGAGAACTAGACAATTAATGAGGCATGAACGAAGAGAACCAGACAATTAATGAGGTATGAACGAAGAGAACCAGACAGTTAATGAGGTATCAACGAAGAGAATCAGACAGTTAATGAG
>NW_013888471.1:0-277 GCF_000517525.1 Limulus polyphemus
AGGTCTCTTTTGATGAGCTGGATACTCCACAGCATTAGTTGGTAATAATCAAATGAGGTTGGAAAGAAAATGCCTATTTTTCTGTATTATTTCAATTAAATACATAATATTGATAACAATATTCTTAATGACTTACAGCAAAGATATAACAATTAAATACTTCCTCTAAATAAATGTACATTTATTACATGCTGACATGAAGTAAATGTTTTATTCCTATAGAAATCTCTCTTTTCTCCCCTTCCACCCCCCAGTGGCACAGCGGTATATTTCCAGA
>NW_013888472.1:0-277 GCF_000517525.1 Limulus polyphemus
CTGACAGTACACAGTATCGTTAAATCTTGTGGCTTATTATTGATAGTACACAGTATCATTAAATGTTATGATTTGTTATGATAGTACACAGTATCGTTAAATCTTGTGTCTTCTTATTGACAGTACACAGTATTGTTAAATCCTTTTTCTTCTTATTCACAGGACACAGTATTGTTAAATTATGTTTCTTCTCTTTGACAGTACACAGTATTGATAAATTCTGTATCATCTTATTGAAAGGACTCAGTATTTTTAAATCTTGTGTCTTCTTATTGAC
>NW_013888473.1:0-278 GCF_000517525.1 Limulus polyphemus
TTATTGACAGTATACAGTATCGTTAAATCTTGTGTCTTTTATTGACAGTATACAGTATCGTTAAATCTTGTGTATTGTTATTGAAAGTACACAGTATCCTTAAATTTTCTGTCTTCTTATTGACAGTAAACAGTATCGTTAAATCTTGTGTCTTCTTATTGACAGTACACAGTATCGTTAAATCTTGTGTCTTTTATTGACAGTACACAATATTGTTAAATCGTGTGTCTACTTATTGACAGTACACAGTATTGCTAAATCTTGTGTCTTCTTATTGA
>NW_013888474.1:0-277 GCF_000517525.1 Limulus polyphemus
TAATTGTTACTAGCAATACTATTGATTTAGTCCTAGTTTTAAAGGGCACTTAGTGTTTTATTTGTCACTAACTGTACTATCGATTTAGTCTTAGTTTTCAAGGGCACTTAGTGTTTTATTTGTTACTAACAATACTATTGATTTAGTCATAGTTTTCAAGGGCACTTTGTGTTTTATTTGTTACTAGCTTTGCTATTGATTTAGTACTCGTTTTCAAGTGCACTTAGTGTTTCATTTGTTACTAACTACTATTGATTTAGCCCTAGTTTTTAAGAGC
>NW_013888475.1:0-413 GCF_000517525.1 Limulus polyphemus
TACCTAGGTGTAACTCTAGTTACCGAATTTTTAACCACCATACTCCTCTTTAGCGTTATTTTGTACAAGAACTCCACGAACACCAAGGCGTAGCTCTAGTTACCGAATTTACACCTACCATACTCATCTTTAGCCTTACTTGGTACAACTATTCCATGAACACCTAGATGTAACAATAGTTAAAGAATTTATAACCACCATACTCATCTTTAGCCTCTTAGTACAACTACTCCATAAACACCTAGGTGTAACTTGAGTTACCGAACTTGTAACCACCGGAGTAGTTGTACCATGTAAGGCTAACGATGAGTATGAGTATGGTGGTTATAAATTCTGTAACTAGAGTTACACCTAGGTGTTCATAATGTTTAGCCTTACTTGGTACAAGTACTCCATAAACACCAAGGTGTAAC
>NW_013888476.1:0-277 GCF_000517525.1 Limulus polyphemus
TAAATAAAAACTTCTTATTAAAAATTCACAACGATATATATATATATATATATGGTAAATAAATATTTCTGATTAAAAATTCACAACGATATATATATGGTAAATAAAATCTTCTGATTAAACATTCTCAAAGATATACATATACATGGTAAATAAAACTTCTGATTAAACATTCACATCCATATATATATTGTAAATAAAAACTTCTGAGTAAACATTTACAACGATATGTATATCTATATATATATATGTTAAATAAACACTTCTGTTAAAAATT
>NW_013888477.1:0-452 GCF_000517525.1 Limulus polyphemus
CTTTAGGCCTTCTTAGACTAGTTATTTTTGACTTTGATAGTGGTATTTTTAGTCTTTCTTACACTATATTTTAATGACTTTCATAATGGTATTTTTAATCCTTCTTAAACTATATTTTGTCGACTGTTATAAAGGTCTTTTAGTTTTCCTTCCCACTAGATTTTGTTGACATTGATATGGGTTGTTTTAGTCAGTTTTCCACTATATTTTGTCGACTGTTGTTTCATTCAGTTTTCAACTATATTTGGACGACTGTTATAACGGACATTTGTTCTTCCTTCCTCCAGATTTTGTTGACATTGATAAGGGTCCTTTTAGTCAGTTTTCCACTAGATTTTGATTTTGTTGACATTGATATGGGTCCTTTTAGTCAGTTTTCCACTAGATTTTGTTGACTTTGAAAACGTGTTTTTAGTTTTCTTCCACTCGATTTGTCGACTTTCATAACTGTC
>NW_013888478.1:0-277 GCF_000517525.1 Limulus polyphemus
AACTACACGAACACTACAAGTCTGAAATTGCTCGAATAAAAATTACACACACTGTGGAGAAGGGTGTAATCATAACATAATATAAGCGTAGAGTCTCATAGGCTATATTTAATATTAAAGGTTTTGATAGAATGAGAAAACTTAAACATAGTGTTGCGTCAGCGGAGGTCACGTGACTAGTATCACGCCACGTCCCTTCCTTAAATCTCGGGATCCTTCTAGATATAGTGTAGTCTTGTATATATAAAACCGTCCACGAAGCGACGGGGATAATGTG
>NW_013888479.1:0-278 GCF_000517525.1 Limulus polyphemus
TTGGGGAAATATTATCTGGACCAGGAGCCTTATTGTTTTTTAAACTTCCAAGTTTTTTTTAACCAACTCAGAATTAATGCAGTCATCTTGTTTCATCTCATTTCTATTTATCAACTGTTCAATATGTGGAATACTGTTAAATCTCCATTAGTTAAAACCCGAAGAAAAAACAAAACTTAATAACCCAGCCATCTCATAATCATCAGATAATAGCCTTCCTTTATCATCCCTCAAGGGTCCTATCCCTATCCTAACATTTTGTTTACCTTAATGTATTT
>NW_013888480.1:0-326 GCF_000517525.1 Limulus polyphemus
AGAGATACACCTAGGTGTTCATGGAGTAGTTGTACCAACTTTAGCCTTACATGAGTATGGTGGTTATAAATTCTGTAACTAGAGTTACACCTAGGTGTTCATGGAGTTGATGTACCAAATAACGCTAAAGATGAGTATGGGGTTATAAATTCGGTAACCAGAGTTAAACCTAAGTGTTCATGGAGTAGTTGTACCAAGTAAGGCTAAAGATGGGTATGGTGGTTATAAATTCCGTAACTAGAGTTACACCTAGGTGTTCATGGAGTAGTTGTACCAAGTAATGCTAAAAATGAGTATGGTGGTTATAAATTCGGTAACTAGAGTTA
>NW_013888481.1:0-277 GCF_000517525.1 Limulus polyphemus
GACTTGGACAGTCAATATCTACCTACAAAGTCACAGTAAAGTACATGTATCTGTTTAACTTGGACAGTCAATATCTACCTACAAAGTCACAATAAAGTACATGTATCTGTTTAACTTGGACAGTAAATATCTACCTACAAAGTCATGGTAAAATACATGTATCTGTTTAACTTGGACAGTCAATATCTACCTACAAAGTCACGGTAAAATACATGTATCTGTTTAACTTGGACAGTCAATATCTACCTACAAAGTCATGGTAAAATACATGTATCTT
>NW_013888482.1:0-277 GCF_000517525.1 Limulus polyphemus
CAGAAATTGGAGAAATGGAGGACAGAGGACTTAAGGTCAGTAGAGAGAAGACGGAGTATATGGTTTTTAATGGAGAAGAGGAAATGGGGGTGTTACTTTACTTAACGATAAACGTAAAAGGGCAAACACCTTTAAGTATCTTGGGTCCTATGTGACATCAAACGGTACACTTGACTCAGAAATAAGCCATAGAATCCAGTCAGGATGGAGAAATTGGAAAAATGCGTCGGGAGTGCTATGCGATAATAAGATCAGCGCAAGGGTGAAAGGAAAGGTA
>NW_013888483.1:0-425 GCF_000517525.1 Limulus polyphemus
AAACGACCTTATAACACCAATATGCACTACAGAAATTAAATAATGTATTTTAGTATGATGATAGATCATTCTAAGCCGCGTGTCGTGTTGAACTGTGGTTGGAGGCGATAAACGTCCAGAGCTTGCCTTGGCTAACCTAAAATCCCGAACGCAACTGAATCCTCTTGAGAGATTTCAGAAGATCAACTGAAGTGCAAAATCCGAAATATTAATACATCTTAAATGTTTTTACAGATTAAATAGCGTTATAACGAGATGTGTACTAACGGTTAGTAGCAAATGTACACTGAGTGGTCACAAGTAAATAGACACCTAATTTTTTGTCATTTAACTGATTTATGCTAACTAATTTGTGTTCACAGAGCACTATATAAATGAAAATGGTCCGCACACTAATTATCTTGTGCTACAACATGCCTAGAACT
>NW_013888484.1:0-277 GCF_000517525.1 Limulus polyphemus
CCAACCAGTAGTACTAACAACAACTGTCTAAAACCTATAAACCACTAATACTACCAACCACTGTCTAAAACCTACCAACCAGTAGTACTACCAACAACTGTCTAAAACCTACCAACCAGTAGTACTACCAACCACTGTCTAAAACCTATAAACCACTAATACTACCAACCACTGTCTAAAACCTACCAACCAGTAGTACTAACAACCACTGTCTAAAACCTACCAACCAGTAGTACTAACAACCACTGTCTAAAACCTATAAACCACTAATACTACC
>NW_013888485.1:0-682 GCF_000517525.1 Limulus polyphemus
AGGTTATATTTTTGTAGGGTTACATAAATGTATGGTTACATTTTTATTTTTAGCATTGAGCAATACTTTTATGTAGATCGGCCCAAAATTGAGTTGGACTATCGGCCCACCGGGACAAGTCCCGGTATCCCGATAGGCCAATCCGCCCCTGCAGACGAATATTATTTGAAGTTCAGCTTTTATATTGTAGGATCACTTTCAGTGGTGGAGGGTATATGGTAGGTTTCACAGGGTTATTGTTCTAGGAGAAGATTTCATAACTCCTTCATTTTTGCATCTCTTGAGAAATTTAAGGCAACAGATGTTTTTTTCTAACTTTACATAGTTTCTTGTGTCTTGGTGAATAGATCTTTAGTTGTTATGCCATATTTTATGGTCAGATTTGTTGTTAAAGACATTTTATTTCCTAAGTTTATAAAATTAAACAATCAACCACAAAATCCAAAAATTCAAGCCATCATCGAAAATGCAGAAAAGAAAATCCTAAACGCAACACTCAGACACAAATACAGAAACATCAACAACGTGAGAAAAAAAGATTCAAGACTACGCGACCTTCTGACCTCCAATACTACGTCGAATGACTCACGTTTGCTCTTTGTAGTCATCAACCGAAACTGGATAAACCAAAGAGACAAAATTGAAACTATACATACTAAAAAAATATCTGAATTAATCAACG
>NW_013888486.1:0-277 GCF_000517525.1 Limulus polyphemus
TGTATGTTCTATTGAAGTAGTTGATCTGTTGATACCCCACTACTGTATGTTCTATTGAAGTAACAGATCTGTTGATACCACACTCCTGTATGTTCTATTGAAGTAACAGATCTGATGATACCCTACTCCTGTATGTTCTATTGAAGTAGTTGATCTGTTGATACCCCACTACTGTATGTTCTATTGAAGTAACAGATCTGTTGATACCACACTCCTGTATGTTCTGTTGATACCCCACTACTGTATGTTCTATTGAAGTAACATATCTGTTGATACC
>NW_013888487.1:0-276 GCF_000517525.1 Limulus polyphemus
TACCAAGTAAAGCTAACGATGAGTATGGTGTTTATAAATTTGGTAACTAGAGTAACACCTAGATGTTCGTGGAGTAGTTGTACCAAGTAAGGATAAAGATGAATATGGTGGTTATAAATTCGAGTAACTAGAGTTACACCGTAGGTGTTTATGGGAATAGTTGTACCAAGTAAAGCTAAAGATGAATATCGTGGTTATAAATTCGGTAACTAGAGTAACACCTAGATGTTCGTGGAGTAGTTGTACCAAGTAAGGCTAAAGATGAATATGGTGGTT
>NW_013888488.1:0-279 GCF_000517525.1 Limulus polyphemus
TGTGTACTATCTATAAAAAGACACAAGATTTAACGATACTGTGTACTGTAAATAAGAAGACACAAGATTTAACTATACTGTGTACTGTCAATAAGAAAACACAAGATTTAACAATACTGTGTACTGTCAGTAAGAAAACACAAGATTTAACAATAATGTGTCCTGTCAATAAGAGGAAATAAGATTTAACGATACTGTGTACTGTCAGTAAGAAGACACAATATTCATCGATAATGTGTACTGTCAGTAAGAAAACACAAGATTTAACAATAACGTGTC
>NW_013888489.1:0-277 GCF_000517525.1 Limulus polyphemus
CGTTCATTTTTTCACCCCTTACGATGTCTAATGAAAAGAGACTGTCATACACAGCTAAATTTAAATTAAGTGTGATTAATTATGCAAAAGAGCATGAAAACAGAGCTGCCGAAAGATATTTTTGGTCCTCCACCAACAGAAAAAAATGGTTCGTTGCTGGCGCGAAAAAGAAGAAGATTTGAAAATGATTAAAAGTGATAAACGCAATTTCCGAGGGGAAAAAAAAAACAAAATGACAAGATCTCGAAAATAAACTGTACGAATGGGTTGTGGATCA
>NW_013888490.1:0-277 GCF_000517525.1 Limulus polyphemus
GAAAACACTCGGTCTTTATGACCTTATGATGTATTGTTCAATGACATGCTGTTGTAACTAGAACAGTATTTTATATAACAAGTGAATACACGGGGTCTTTTTGACCTTTTGATGTATTGAAATTTCGCATGCAGTTGTAATTATAACTGTATTTTATATAACAAGTGAACACACGGGGTCCTTATGACCTTATGATGTATTCTACAATAACATGCTGTTGTAATATAACTGTATTTTATATAACAAGTGAAAACATGTAGTCTCTTTACCTTATGAA
>NW_013888491.1:0-485 GCF_000517525.1 Limulus polyphemus
ATTAAAAGACCTACCAGCCACTATCCATCTGTATTAAAGGACCTACCAGCAAATATCCGTCTGTAAAATAAAATACCTTTCATATATTATATGTCTATAATAAAACACCTACCAGTCACTATCCTTCTATAATAAAACATCTAACAGCCACTATCCATCTGTATTAAAAGACCTACCAGCGACTATCCATCTATAATAAAAGACCTTACCAGTTACGATCCATCTATATTAAAAACCTACCAGCCACTATCCATATATAATGAAAGACCTACCAGCTACTATCCATCTGTATTAAAAGACCTACCAGCCACTATCCATCTGTATTAAAAGACCTACCAGCCACTATCCATTTGTATTAAAAGACCTACCAGCCACTATCCCCAGCCACTATCCATCTGTATTAAAGACCTACCAGCCACTATCCGTCTGAATAATTACCTTTCATCTATTATCTATCTATAATAAAATACTTAGCAGCCACTATC
>NW_013888492.1:0-277 GCF_000517525.1 Limulus polyphemus
CTAGTCATGAACTTACAAGATAGAGGAAAGGTAGCTAGTCATAAACTGACAAGCTAGAGGAAAGATAGCTAGTCACGAACTGACAAGCTAGAGGAAAAGCAGCTAGTCTTGAACTGACAAGCTAGAGGAAAGGCAGCTAAACATGAACTGACAAGCTAGAGAAAAGGCAGCTAGTCATGAACTGACAAGCTAGAGGAAAGGCAGCTAATCATGACCTGAAAGGTTAGAGAAAAGGCAGCTAGTCATAAACTAACAAGCTAGAGGAAAGGCAGCTAAA
>NW_013888493.1:0-277 GCF_000517525.1 Limulus polyphemus
GGTGTACTAAATATTCTAAATATTGTACCTGTCCCTGGTCCAGTAAATACTCTACATATTCTTCCTATCCCTGGTGTAGAATAAATACTCTACATACTGTACCTTATCTCAGGTGTAGTAAATACTCTACATACTGTACCCTATCCAGGTGCAGTAAATACTCTACATAGGGTACCCTATCCCTGGTGTAGTAAATACTATACATACTGTACCCAATCCCTGGTGCAGTACATACTCTACATAGTGTACCCTATTCCTGGTGTAGTAAATACTCTAT
>NW_013888494.1:0-273 GCF_000517525.1 Limulus polyphemus
GTAATTCCGACTATACAACTTGCCCTTGATCACATTTGTTTTTGTTCCAACTATGCATCTTGCCCTTAATAATATTTGTTGTAATTCCGACTATACAACTTGCCCTTGATCACATTTGTTTTTGTTTTGACAATACCACCTTACCTTGATAACGTTAGTTTTTATTTTACTATGCAACTAGCCTTGATAACATTTATTTCTGTTTTGACAATATAACCTTTCCTTGATAACGTTAGTTTTATTTTACTATGCAACCTGTTCTTGATAATATTT
>NW_013888495.1:0-277 GCF_000517525.1 Limulus polyphemus
TAGGTAGTGCAACTTACCTCCTGTTTATTACTGGTTTTGTGACACACTATGATAGGTAGTGCAGCTTACCTTCTGTTTATTACTGGTTTTGTAACACACTATGACAGGTAGTGCAGCTTACCTTGTGTTTATTACTGGTTTTGTAACACACTATGATAGGTAGTGCAGCTTACCTCCTGTTTACTACTGGTTTTGTAACACTATGACAGGCGGTGCAGCTTACCTTGTGTTTATTACTGGTTTTGTAACATGCTATGATAGGTAGTGCAGTCTTACC
>NW_013888496.1:0-277 GCF_000517525.1 Limulus polyphemus
TTAGTATACTCCCTCTAAATGACTTTTACACATCCTGTACATTAGACACCCCTCTAAGTGACTTTTACACATCCTGTACAATAAACACCCCTCTAAGCGACTTTTACACATCCTGTACGTTAGACACCCCTCTAAATGACTTTTACACATCCTGTACGTTAGACACCCCTCTAAATGACTTTTACACATCCTGTACATTAGACACCCCACTAAATGATTTTTACACATTCTGTACATTAGACACCCCTCTAAATGACTTTTTTCACCCTGTACATTA
>NW_013888497.1:0-418 GCF_000517525.1 Limulus polyphemus
TTACATCTATTGAGATAACTGAACTTCCACGTGTTTTTTCTTAATAGTTTCCCATCTATTGTGAGATAACATAACTTCCGTGTATTTTTTCATACTTTTTCCATCTATTGAGATAAGTGAACTTCAAAGCATTTTTCTTATTTTTTCTCCATCTGTTGAGATAACTGAACTACCAATTATTCTTCCTTATCATTTTTTTATCCATCTAAAGAGAGATAACTGAAGTTCCAAGTATTTTTCTCCATCTATTGAGAGATAACTGAACTTCGAAGTATTTGTTCTCCATCTCTTGAGATATAACTGAACTTCCAAGTATTTTTTCTCCATCTATTGAGAGATAACTGAAATTACAAGTATTTTTTTTCTTTTTCTCCATCTATCGAGAGATAAATGAACTTCCAAGTATTTTTTCTCCATC
>NW_013888498.1:0-510 GCF_000517525.1 Limulus polyphemus
GGGCACTTAGTTTTTTATTTGTTACTAACTTTGCTATTGATTTAGTCCTAGTGTTCAAGGACACTTAGTGTTTTATTGTTGCTAACTGTACTATTGATTTAGTCCTTGTTTTCAAGCGTACTTAGTGTTTCAATAGTTACTAACTTTGCTATTGATTTAGTCCTAGTGTTATAGGGCACTTAGTTTTTATTGTTACTAACTGTACTATTGATTTAGTTCTAGTTTTCAAGGGCACTTAGTGTTTTACTTGTTATTAACTGTACTATTGATCTAGTCCGCTCTTGAAAACTAAAACACTAAGTCCATTTGTTACTAACTTTCCTATTGATTTAGTCATTGTGTTCAAGGGCACTTAGTTTTTTACTTGTTACTAACAATACTATTGATTTAGTCCTAGTGTTCAAGGGCACTTAGTGTTTTATTGTTGCTAACTGTACTATTGATTTAGTCTTAGTTTTCAAGGGCACTTAGTGTTTTAGTTGTTACTAACTATACTGTTGATTTAGTCCT
>NW_013888499.1:0-371 GCF_000517525.1 Limulus polyphemus
TAACATAAAGCGATCACGAAAATCTTAATAATATTACTAGAAAGTTAGAATTTTGTATGTAAATGCTCAATGTTTCCACGAACCTTCATATGAAATTTTACGAAGATTCGTCTAAATGGGACGAAGTACCGGTACAAAACGCAAAACCTTCCATAACTCCCTTAAAACGATTAGTAGGAAGGTGAAACTATGCATGTAATTGCTTAAAGATAAAGTGTACCTACATGACAAAATTGGAGAAGAACTATCAATTCAGGATCCTCTGGTAACAAAAAAGGCTTGCCTGAAGGCGTTTGTGTACTGAACTGAAGCTTTTGGTTACTGATTGTTTCTCGAAATAAAAGAGTAACATAAAACGACCACAAGAATCG
>NW_013888500.1:0-1009 GCF_000517525.1 Limulus polyphemus
CGTTAGGTGTTAACCATAACAAATCTTGTTGTACTAAATAGCTTATATAAATAGTGTTCAGAACATAGTGAAAAGAGAAACAAAACATGTGAATTTGAAGCTAAATATATAAAAAAAATAGTTTGCCATATGAAATCTTCTAAATCTAGTAACTGGGATTAAGATTTAAATACACTAATAACAGTAAATACCATAGGAAAACATGCTATATCATACTTACAAAAAATACACTAAACAGGATACGAAAGGAAGGAGTATTACGCAAAACTATAAATATATTACCGTTTTAACATGTTTCTATTCAAAATTGAACGATATAAACACTTCAAAAATAACATAGATATACATATTTCTGAAAACGACATTCCAAATGCGCCAACAAAGACTTAGACGCTGGTTGTCCAATCACACATGGTGTGATCTCTTTTGATAATTAGAATGTTTCAATTGTGTGTTTTACGTGATAATCAACATCACCTTGATTTTTTCAACTTTGCAATCAATGAGTGGTTAACCATAATAAATCTTGTTGTAATCATTAGCTTATATAAATAGTGTTCAGAATAATTACCGTTTTTAACATGTTTATATTCATATTTATAGTTTTGCGTTATACTCCTTCATTTCGTATCCTGTTTAATTTATTTTCTGCATGTTTGATTTAGCATGTTTTCCTTTGGTATTTACTTTTATAAGTGTATTTATAGCTTAATCCTAGTTGCTTGATTTAGAAGATTTCCTTCAGCAAACTATATTTTTTATATTTATCTTTAGATTCACGCGTTTTGTTTCTATTTTCAGTACGTTACCTTGATTTTGCAACTTTCCAATCACACATGGTGTGTTCTTTTTAGCTAATTATCGTTTAAGAATGTTCTCAGCGTCTATATCTTTGTTGGGGCATTTGGAATGTCGTTTTCAGAAATATGTATATCTATGTAATTTTTGAAGTGTTTATATCGTTTCCAGTTTGTTCACTTTGTTGATTATCACATTAAACATACAATTC
>NW_013888501.1:0-272 GCF_000517525.1 Limulus polyphemus
CCTTATTGATAATACACAGTACTGTTAAATATTGTGTCTTTTTATTGACAGTACACACTATTGTTAAATCTTGAGTCTTCTTATTGACAGTACACAGTATTGTTAAATCCTGAGTCTTCTTATTGAGATTACACAGTATTGTTAAATCTTGTGTCTTCTTAATGAGAGTACACAGTATTGTTAAATCTTGTGTCTTCTTATTGACAGTACACAGTATCGTTAAATCTTGTGTCTTCTTATTGACAGTACACAGTATCGTTAAATCTTGTGTC
>NW_013888502.1:0-277 GCF_000517525.1 Limulus polyphemus
CTTATTGACAGTACACACTATCGTTAAATCTTATGTCTTCTTATTGAAAGTACACAGTATCGTTAAATCTTGTTTCTTCTTAGAGACAGTACACAGTATCGTTATATCTTGTGTCTTCTTATTGACAGTACACAGTATCGTTAAATCTTGTGTCTTCTTATTGACAGGACACATTATTGTTAAATCTTGCGTTTTCTTACTGACAGTACACAGTATAGTTAAATCTTGGTCTTTTTATTGACAGTACACAGTATCGTTAAATTTTGTGTTTTCTTAC
>NW_013888503.1:0-277 GCF_000517525.1 Limulus polyphemus
GTTACTACTAACACATGATCATGCTAACAAGTTATTACATGAGCACATGAACACAGCTATAAGTAAATTGTATCAGTTATGTTAAAATAAACTGTCATTACTAAGACTTGGTATTGCTAACAAGTTATTACATGAGCACATGAACACAGGCATAAGTGAAGTGTATCAGTTGTGTTAAAATATATTGTTATTAGAAAGAATTGGTAATGCCGACAAGTTATTACATGAGCACATGAACACAGCTATAAGTAAATGTTTTCAGTTATGTTAAAATAAA
>NW_013888504.1:0-295 GCF_000517525.1 Limulus polyphemus
GACACAAGATTTAACAATACTGTGTACTCTCAATAAGAAGACACACGATTTAGCAAAAACTGTGTACTATCTATAAAAAGACCCTAGATTTTAACGATACTGTGTACTGTCAATAAGAAGACACAAGATTTAAAGATACTGTGTACTGTCAATAAGAAGACACAAGATTTAACGATACTGTGTACTGTCAATAAGAAGAAAAAGAGATAACGATACTGTGTACTTTCAATAAGAAGACACAAGATTTAACAATATTGTGTACTGTTAATAAGAAGACACAAGAGTTAACGATACT
>NW_013888505.1:0-277 GCF_000517525.1 Limulus polyphemus
TGTAGCTTACTGGATAAAGATATTATAACTTGTAGTTTACTGGATACAGATATTATAACTTGTAGTTTACTGGATACAGATATTATAACTTGTAGCTTACTGGATACAGATACTATAACTTGTAGTTTACTGGATACAGATATTATAATTTGTAGTTTACTGGATACAGATATTATAACTTGTAGTTTACTGACTACAGATATTATAACTTGTAGTTTACTGACTACAGATTTTATAACTTATAGTTTACTGGATACAGATATTTTAACTTGTAGTT
>NW_013888506.1:0-277 GCF_000517525.1 Limulus polyphemus
TGATTTATTTTATAAACTGGATCACACTGATGTTATAATTAATGTCTGTTTGATATATTTTATAAACTTGATCATACTGATGTTATAATTAATGTCTGTTTGAATAACATTATAAACTTGATCACACTGATGTTATAATTAATGTATGTTTGATATATTTTATAAACTGGATCATACTGATGTTATAATTATTATCTGTTTGATTAATATTATAACCTGGAACATACTGATGTTATAATTAATGTCTGTTTGAATAATATTATAACCTGGAACATAC
>NW_013888507.1:0-277 GCF_000517525.1 Limulus polyphemus
ACATCTCTTACAGTGTTATAGTTCACGTGACATTCAGCTATCTTGCCACATCTCTTACAGTGTTCTAGTTCACGTGACATTCAGCTATCTTGCCACATCTTTTACAGTATTCTAGTTCACGTGACTTTCAGCTATCTGGCCACATCTTTTACAGTGTTCTAGTTCACGTGACATTCAGCTATCTTGCCACATCTCTTACAGTGTTCTAGTTCACGTGACATTCAGCTATCTTGCTACATCTCTTACAGTGTTCTAGTTCACGTGACATTCAGCTATC
>NW_013888508.1:0-296 GCF_000517525.1 Limulus polyphemus
CCTGTCTTCCTGATTATAATTAAACATGTTCCTGGTAACATTGACCTGTCTTCTTGATTATAATGAGAAATTTTCTTGTAACATTGACTTTTCTTCCTAGTTATAATGAGACATGTTCGTGGTAACATTGACTTGTCTTCCTGGTTATAATGATACATGCTCCTGGTAACATTGACCAGTCTTCGTGATTATAATGAGACATGTTCCTGGTAACGTTGACCTGTCTTCCTGAATATAATGACATGTTCCTGCTAACATTAACCTGTCTTTCTGGTTATAACGAGACATGTTCCTTG
>NW_013888509.1:0-444 GCF_000517525.1 Limulus polyphemus
GCAAAACCTTCCATAACTCCTTTAAAACAAACAGTAGGAAGGTAAAACTCTGCATATTACTACGCAACGTTAAAGTGTACCTACATACCAAATTTAGTGAAGCTTTTGGTTACTGATTGTTTTTCGATTTACTGTTACCAAAGGGTCCTAAATATATTATTCTTCATCGCAGTACACATACGCTTTCAGAAAAACCAATAAAGAGTAACATAAAACGACCACAAAAGTCGCTAAAATGATAATAGAAGGCTAGAATTTTGTATGTAAATACGCAAGTATGCAACGAACTTTCATACAAAATTTGGAGATGATCCGTCCAAATGGAACGACGTAGTGGTACAAAATGCAAAACCTTCCATATCTCCTTTAAAACAAACAGTAGGAAGGTAAAACTCTGCATATTACTACGCAACGTTAAAGTGTACCTACAAACCAAATTTGGTG
>NW_013888510.1:0-277 GCF_000517525.1 Limulus polyphemus
GATGGGGTTTATTTTGTAATAATACGTAATGATCTGTTAGATGTGGGTGATTTGGGTTGAATAATCTTATATTTAAAGCCATACTTTTGTTTATTATACCTGAAGGAAAAAAGAAAAATCGAAGCTCGCCTATTTTGATATAGGATTATGGAATAAATATTGGGAATTTCGATGAAAGGATGTCCATTCTGATTAGTACACATCAAGTGCATCTTTGTATTGAAATATGAAGAAAAATAATTTTTTTCAAAATTTTAGCAAAACATGAAGGCTATAG
>NW_013888511.1:0-277 GCF_000517525.1 Limulus polyphemus
GAGAAGCGGCAAATCAAACAACAGCCTAGCAGACTTAATGGCAGCAATACAAGAACAGCAAAAGAAACAAGAAGAACGAGAAGAGAAATTACAACAGTTGTTAGAGAAAAAATAAAAGAAACAAGAAGAACGAGAGAATAAACAAGAAGAACGAGAAAAGAAACAAGAAGAGAGATTACAGCAGTTGCAAGAAAACCTGCAACAGTGGCAGCTCGAACAGCAAAATAAACAAGAAGAGAGATTACAGCAGTGGCAAGTAAACTTGCAACAGTGGCAG
>NW_013888512.1:0-276 GCF_000517525.1 Limulus polyphemus
TAACCATATAGAAACCACAATGATGTCACCCATGTTGGTGACTCTATATGTGTTGAGGCTTTGAGTAACCTTATGGAAACCACACTAATGTCACCCGTGTTGGTGGCTCTACATATGTTGAGGCTTTGAGTAACCATATTGAAACCACACTGATGTCACCCATGTTGGTGACTCTATATGTGTTGAGGTTTTGGGTAACCTTGTGGAAACCACACTAACGTCATCCTTGTTGGTGACTCTACATGTGTTGAGGCTTTGAGTAACCATATTGAAACC
>NW_013888513.1:0-305 GCF_000517525.1 Limulus polyphemus
GTAAAACTATGGGATTGTGTCCTTAACTAACATGACAGTAAAACTATAGGATTGTGTCCTTAACTAATATGACAGTAAAACTATGGGATTATGTCCTTAACTAATATGACAGTAAAACTATGGGATTATGTCCTTAACTAATATGACAGTAAAAACTATAGGATTGTGTCCTTAACTGATATTACAGTAAAACTATAGGATTGTGTCCTTAACTGATATGACAGTAAAACTATGGGATTATCTCCTTAACTGATATGACAGTAAAACTATAGGATTGTGTCCTTAACTGATATGACAGTAAAACT
>NW_013888514.1:0-277 GCF_000517525.1 Limulus polyphemus
AAGTCCTGTAAATGGGTGTCGTAAGTTGTCTAAATGAGAAAGTTTGAAGTCCTGTAAATGGGTGTCGTAAGTTGTCTAGATGAGAAAGTTTGAAGTCCTGTAAATGGGTGTCGTAAGTTGTCTAGATGAGAAAGTTTTAAGTCCTGTAAATGGGTGTCGTAAGTTGTCTAGATGAGAAAGTTTTAAGTCCTGTAAATGGGTGTCGTAAGTTGTCTAGATGAGAAAGTTTTAAGTCGTGTAAATGGGTGTCGTAATACTGTCCAGATGAGAAAGTTTT
>NW_013888515.1:0-277 GCF_000517525.1 Limulus polyphemus
TATATACATGGTATACAGATGTATATCTATCATGTGAGAGTAGCGTGGTTTACCTATCTATATGATACAGATTTATATCTATCATGTGAGAGTAGCGTGGTTTACCTATATATATGATACAGATGTATATCTATCATGTGAGAGTAGCGTGGTTTACCTATATATATATATGATACAGATGTATATCTATCATGTGAGAGTAGCGTGGTTTACCTATATATAAATGGTACAGATGTATATCTATCATGTGAGAGTAGCATGGTTTACCTATATATAT
>NW_013888516.1:0-277 GCF_000517525.1 Limulus polyphemus
GGACGTGTGTCAAAGGACCAGTCATCTTGTTTGTTGACTTGCATTCAAAATTTTATTGAACTACTATTTTATGGATTTATGTCAATAAGTTTGGTATGAAATTTTATATTATAATTCAAAATTTATTATTATAAGTTGGTTAATGTCTTAATTTAAAAGTAAATATTAAAAACACAGCTAAACATTGATTTTTTTGTGTCATGTGGTATGTTGAATGAACCACTGGTTTGAATTATATCTTTGTGATCCAGATAGAAAGTCTATAGTTTAGAACGAA
>NW_013888517.1:0-277 GCF_000517525.1 Limulus polyphemus
AATGAAGTTTAATATTGAATCATTATACAGAATATCCCTTTGAAAGTAATGATTCATCTATGCACAAATTTGGTTTTTGGAAGCTTGTAGTTTTGACAGAAATTTCTAAAACAAACAAACAAACCTTGTATATTCTCGACCTTGTACAAAACTTAGTCTTAGATACAGTTTATTATCGCTCTAATGAGCTTTTGAATTAAAAATAAATGGGGAATCCACTCAGTCTACCAACTGTAGTAAAAATAATGGGGAACCCAGTCTACCAAATGTTGTAAAG
>NW_013888518.1:0-276 GCF_000517525.1 Limulus polyphemus
TTTCTTACTGACAGTACACAGTATCGTTAAATCTTCTGTCTTCTTATTGACAGGATACATTATTCTTAAATCTTGTGTTTTCTTACTGACAGTACACATTATCGTTGAATATTGTGTCTTCTTATTGACAGCACACAGTATCGTAAAATCTTCTGTCTTCTTATTGACAGGATACATTATTCTAAATCTTGTGTTTTCTTACTGACAGTACACATTATCGTTGAATATTGTTTCTTCTTATTGACAGTACACAGTATCGTTAAATTTTCTGTCTTC
>NW_013888519.1:0-278 GCF_000517525.1 Limulus polyphemus
GACTTTCACGATGGAGGTTGGTGGGCGTCCCTTAGCACCAACCACTACTGGTTTCCCAAAGCTGACTTATTGGTGGTATTTTTCTTACACTGGCTCCTCAAATGTCCTTGCTGCCCATAGTTCCAACAGCCTTTCTGGGTAGCAGCCTTTACTACTGTATCATCTCCCCTGTGTTGAAGTTGCCAGCATTGAGCTCTCTTGTGCCCAGGTTTGTTACAGTGCCAGCAAAGTCCCTCAAACCTCTCTGAAAGCTGACCTTTACTGGACTTTGAATCCTG
>NW_013888520.1:0-435 GCF_000517525.1 Limulus polyphemus
GGTAAGAAGAAATAGAGAAACAAAGAATAACAAAATGCTTCACAGCAGTAAAAATAAGCTTCAAGGAAAGCCAATAAAGTAATAACAAAAAACGACCTAAAAATTAGGAAAACTAATACTACAAAGTTACAGATGTGCACATAAATACGTAAGGACATGACGAACCTTCATAAAAAATTTTGAGAAGACCCATTGAAATTTGATGAAGTTTTGGTATAAAACGCAAAACAGGCCATAACTCCCTCAAAACGAGGAGTAGCAGGGTGAAACTTTGCATAAAACGCAAAACCGGTCATAACTCCCTTAAAACGAAGAGTAGCATGGTGAAACTTTGCATGTAATTTCGGAACGAACTAGTGAACCTATATATAAAATTTGGTTAATATCATTGCTACCACAGGGTAACTACTTTTTGCTTGATTTCCAAAGAGCTTC
>NW_013888521.1:0-685 GCF_000517525.1 Limulus polyphemus
CATCTCTATAAAAGACCTACCAGCCACTATCCATATATATAATGAAAGACCTACCAGCCACTATCCATTAGTATTAAAAGATCTACCAGCCACTATCCATCTGTATTAAAAGACCTACCATTCACTATCCATCTGTATTAAAGACCTACCAGTCACTATCCATCTATAATAAAAGACCTACCAGTTACCATCCATCTATATTAAGAGACCTTCCAATTACCATCCATCTCTATTAAAAGACCTACCATCCACTATCCATATATAATGAAACACCTATCCAGCCACTATCCATCTGTATTAAAAGACCTACCAGCAACTATCCATCTGTATTAAAAGACCTGCCAGTCATATCCATCTGTATTAAAAGACCTACCATCCACTATCCATATATAATGAAAGACATACCAGCACTATCCATCTGTAGATGGATAGTGGCTGGTAGGTCTTTTAATGTATTAAAAGACCTACCAGCCACTATCCATAAATAATAAAATACCTACCAGCCACTACCCATCTATCATAAAGACCTACCATTTAGTATCCATCTATAATAAAAGACCTAAAAACCCACTATCCATATATAATGTCAGACCTACCAGCCACTATCCATCTGTATTAAAAGACCTTCCACTCACTATCCATCTGTATTAAAAGACCTACCAGTCACGATCCATCTATAATAAAA
>NW_013888522.1:0-275 GCF_000517525.1 Limulus polyphemus
GCAGTATATAATAAGATTGATAGTGCAGATAAGCTAAAGTACAACGTAATGAACTCTGGTATGTTAGCAGTATATAATAAGATTGACAGTGCAGACAAACTAAAGTACGACGTAATGAACTCTGGTATGTTAGCAGTATATAATAAGATTGATAGTGCAGACAAGCTAAAGTACGACGTAATGAACTCTGGTATGTTAGCAGTATATAATAAGATTGACAGTGCAGACAAGCTAAAGTCGACGTATTGAACTCTGGTATGTTAGCAGTATATAAT
>NW_013888523.1:0-277 GCF_000517525.1 Limulus polyphemus
CTGTCAATTAGAAGACACATGATTTAACGATACTGTGTAAAGTCAATTAGAAAACACAAGATTTAACGATACTGTGTACTGTCAATAAGAAGACACACGATTTAGCAATACTGTGTACTTTCAATAAAAAGACACAAGATTTAACGATACTGTGTACTATCAATAAGACGACACAAGATTTAACGATACGGTGTAATGTCAATTAGAAGACACAAGATTTAACGATACTGTGTAATGTCAATTAGAAGACACAAGATTTAACGATACTATGTACGGT
>NW_013888524.1:0-277 GCF_000517525.1 Limulus polyphemus
GTTGAGAATATTTAATAAGAAGTTTTTATTTACCATATATATATATATATCGATGTGGATGTTTAATTAAAGGTTTTATTTACCATACATATATATATATCGATGTGAATGTTTAATCAGAAGTTTTATTTATCATGTATATGTATATCGTTAAGAATGTTTAATCAGAAGTTTTTATTTACCATATATTTATATATCGTTGTAAGTGTTTCATCAGAAGATTCTATTTACCATGTATATATATATCGTGTGAATGTTTAATCAGAAGTATTTTTTT
>NW_013888525.1:0-270 GCF_000517525.1 Limulus polyphemus
GTTAAATCTTGGGTCTTTTTATAGATAGTACACAGTATTGCTAAATCGTGTGTCTTCTTATTGAGAGTACATAGTATAGTTAAATCTGTGTCTTCTTATTGACAGTACACAGTATAGTTAAATCTTGTGTCTTCTTATTGACAGTACACATTAGCGATGAATATTGTGTCTTCTTATTGACAGTACACAGTATCGTTAAATCTTGTGTCTTCTTATTGACAGTACACAGTATTGTTAAATATTGTGCGTCTTATTGACAGTACACAGTGT
>NW_013888526.1:0-277 GCF_000517525.1 Limulus polyphemus
CAATTTCAGGGCTTTTTAACGAGTGTGTTGCTTTGGGTTAGACTCAACAAGCGTTTTCAGAGTATCAATATCAATTCCAACACGTCGGCTCCTGCTATCACAGTTTTTAAGGCTAAAGTCACTTGAACGAAATTTGCTGAACCATCGTTGACACTTACGAACGTTCAAAACATTTCAATAAACTTTTTCATATTCTTTGTGGCTACAGAGGCTTTGTTTCCCTTCTTGTATTCGGCCCGGCATAGCCAGGTGGTTAGGGCACTCAACTCGCAATCTG
>NW_013888527.1:0-344 GCF_000517525.1 Limulus polyphemus
CAAAGACACCCATTGTACTATAATAAAATGGTATGATGTAACAAAGGCATCCACTGTACTATAATAAAATGTCATGATGTAACAAAGACACCCATTGTACTATAATAAAATGTCATGATGTAACAAAGGCATCCACTGTACTATAATAAAATGGTATGATGTAACAAAGACACCCATTGTACTATAATAAAATGTCATGATGTAACAAAGCACCCACTGTACTATAATAAAATGGTATGATGTAACAAAGTCACCCACTGTACTATAATAAAATGTCATGATGTAACAAAGTCACCCACTGTACTATAATAAAATGGTCATGATGTAACAAAGTCACCCACTGT
>NW_013888528.1:0-276 GCF_000517525.1 Limulus polyphemus
ATAAGGCCTCAACTGAACAATTCTTTAGTAAAAAATTCAAGATTTAAAAACAAAACTTAGTGTGAATAAACGTATACATGACGTCTGCTCATTTGAGACGAAAAAAATCTATCGACTTTATACTGGTATTGAACTATCGGAGAACACAGTATTTCTAATTTCAACAGGAAAACCCGATTCCTATTACATCTGTGAACACATTCTGAATTTATAGACTAATAGAAATACACAACTTGGTGGGCACAATGACGTATGCGCTGCACAGCCTATCCTCTC
>NW_013888529.1:0-276 GCF_000517525.1 Limulus polyphemus
TACCAGTCACTATCCATGTATAATAAAACACCGACCAGCCACTATCCATCTGTATTAAAAGACCTACCAGCCACTATCCATCTGTATTAAAAGACCTACCAGCCACTATCTATCTATAATAAACAACTACCAGTCACTATCCATCTATAATAAAACATCTACCAGTCACTATCCATGTATAATAAAACACCGACCAGCCACTATCCATCTGTATTAAAAGACCTACCAGCCACTATCCATCTGTATTAAAAGACCGACCAGCCACTATCCATCTGT
>NW_013888530.1:0-277 GCF_000517525.1 Limulus polyphemus
AAATCTTGTGTCTTCTTATTGAGAGTACACAGTATTGTTAAATCTTGTGTCTTCTTATTAATAGTACACAGTATTGTTAAATCTTGTGTCTTCTTATTGATAGTACACAGTATGGTTATATCTTGTGTCTTCTTATTGACAGTACACAGTATCGTTAAATCTTGTGTCTTCTTATTGACAGTACACAGTATCGTTAAATCTTGTGTCTTCTTGTTGACAGGACACATTACTCTTAAATCTTGTGTTTTATTACTGACAGTACACATTATCTTTGAAT
>NW_013888531.1:0-277 GCF_000517525.1 Limulus polyphemus
CTATTATTCACAGAGATTCATACTAAAAAAGAGGGCGGCTGGAACTGACTAGAGGACAATTCAGGAACCTTAGAGAATCTCATGACGTTATACCAGGGTCACGTGACTTCCTCTATCGTAACAGTGTAATTCCAAACCCATAATGGCTACGATACACATAATTATTCTATAACAGAGAACTGGGTGGAAGGACTAAATGATGACTGAAATGTAACTTTATTTTACAATACTAAGTTCCATTCAAGTTTAGTTTTCAATGCACTTTGTCGCTTGTTTG
>NW_013888532.1:0-277 GCF_000517525.1 Limulus polyphemus
TTAACATTCCATTACATTAGCGTTATTATATTTTATTGTACAACTTTTATGTGTAGCTGATATTCCATTACTTTAGCGTTATTATATTTTATTGCACAAATTTTGTGTGTGGCTGATATCCCATTACATTAAAGTTATTAAATTTTATTGCACAACTTTTATGTGTGGCTGATATCCCATTACTTTAGCGTTTTATTACATTTTATTGTACAACTTTTGTGTGTGGCTGATATCCCATTACTTTAGCATTTTATTACATTTTATTGTACAACTTTTA
>NW_013888533.1:0-690 GCF_000517525.1 Limulus polyphemus
CAATTAATGACTCTTAAAGAATAATCCTTAATTCCGCGAGCACGGCGAAAAGAAACAACTGTTGATTATCTTTCAGGCCTGTTAGATTTCGCTAACTTTCTTAGTGTAAATAATAATACAGTTTGAACAGATTGAACAATTACATAACTAAGTTAAAAAATACATTTCAGTATCATCCTTCAGATCAACAAAAAACATGCAACTGAAAACAGAAAGATCTTGAAAAGTAGTGGATAACAATGAGTGTATAAAGGTAACCATATTTCTGTCTCCTGGAATACAACGAAGTTTCGTTAACACATATCATACCATACCCCCTCTTTTTAAAGGAAATAAAACCAGGATAAGAAAGTGCTTACAGATGGTCGCGTTGGTTCTACCTGTGCCAGAATCAACTACATGTTAATGTTGAGAAGTCTATGAGCTATTTTGATTGCTCTATTCTGAAGAATCTATATTCTGCTGTATTCTTTATTAGTCATATTACATGCGTTACCGTACTCGAAAAGGGGTCTAATGAAAGCTTTATAAATTGCAATGATGGATTTGGTGGAGTAACTATTAGCGTTTTTTAAAAAAGGTAGTTCGGCTAGTGGATAGAGATATTCCGTTGGAGTGAAATTTTTATTAAACTCGCTACTCGTTATTACATACGTACATCAACAGGGAACACACAAACACAAGAATTTG
>NW_013888534.1:0-276 GCF_000517525.1 Limulus polyphemus
ATTTGCAGGCCTTTGTAATAGATGAAGATTAGATGACTGTTTTTTTGTTTGAAGTTAAGCACAAAGCTACACAAGGGCTATCTGTGCTCTGCCCACCACGGGTATTGAAACCCGGTTTCTAGCGCTGTAAGTCCGCAAGCATACCGCTGTGCCACTGGGGCTTAGATGACTGTAACTTGTAGATATTCAATGCTGTGTGTGCTCTAGGGAGCTAATCCCTTTATTATGTACGAAGTGAAGGAGTGAAAAAAATCAATACACATAATATTAAATTTT
>NW_013888535.1:0-276 GCF_000517525.1 Limulus polyphemus
TAGATACAAATAAGGTGATACAGACCATTACCTTAGTTTAGTTGGTAGCTACAAATAAGATGATACAGACCGTTACCTTAGTCTAGTTGGTAGATGCAAATAAGATGATACAGGCCGTTACCTTAGTTTAGTTGGTAGATACAAATAAGATGATACAGACCGTTACCTTAGCTTAGTTGGTAGCTACAAATAGATGATACAGGTCGTTACCTTAGTTTAGTTGGTAGATACAAATAAGATGATACAGACCGTTACCTTAGTTTAGTTGGTAGATAC
>NW_013888536.1:0-277 GCF_000517525.1 Limulus polyphemus
CTACACCAGAGATAAGGTACAGTATGTAGAGTATTTATTCTACACCAGGGATAGGGTACACTATGTAGAGTATTTACTGCACCAGGGATAGGGTACAGTATGTAGAGTATTTACTGCACAAGGAATAGGGTAGAGTATGTAGAGTATTTAATACTCCAAGGATAGGGTACAGTATGTAAAGTATTTACTGCACCAGAGATAAGGTACAGTATATAGAGTATTTATTCCCCACCAGGGATAGGGTACACTATGTAGAGTATTTACTGCACCAAAGATT
>NW_013888537.1:0-277 GCF_000517525.1 Limulus polyphemus
ATTCTTAAAGCTCTTCTTTGTTTAGAATATAACTGAAGAAAAAATAAAAACGACAACAGTAAAATAAAAGCTAGCCGAAATTTTGTTAAGAGATTATGGAATAACTATTGGGAATTTTGATGAAAGGATGTTCATTTTGAAAGTCTTACACCAAAGGCCAACCGAAATATTGAAATATGAGGGAAAACATTTTTTTTCAAAATTGGCGAAGAAACATAGGCTATAGCCTTTAGTTTTTGTGAAAATATGAATTTTTTTAGAGAATAGAAAAATAGAG
>NW_013888538.1:0-277 GCF_000517525.1 Limulus polyphemus
AACTGGTTTTTAGTTTTTCTTCCACTAGATTTTCTCGACTTTCATACTGTCTTTTTAAGCGTTTTTAGACTAGATTTTTTTTACTTTGAAAACGTGTTATTAGTATTTCTTACTCTATATTTTAATAACTTTTATAATGGTCTTTTTAATCCTTTTAAACTAGATTTTTTCGACTTTGATAACGGTATTTTTAGCCCATTTTCCACTTGATCTTCTTGACTTTTATAACGGGTTTTTAGTTTTTCTTCCACTAGATTTTGTTGACATTTATAAGTGT
>NW_013888539.1:0-277 GCF_000517525.1 Limulus polyphemus
TACAACTAGGTTTCATGGAGTAGTTGTACCAAGTAAGGCTAAATATGAGTATGGTGGTTATAAATTCGGTAACTAGAGTTATACCTACGTGTTCGTATAGTTGTTGTACCAAATAACGCTAAAGATGAATATGGTGTTACATATTCGGTAACTAGAGTTACACCTAGGTGTTCATGGAGTAGTTGTACCAAGTAAGGCTAAAGATGAGTATGGTGGCTATAAATTCGGAAACAAGAGTTACACCTAGGTGTTCATGAAGTAGTTGTACCAAGTAAGG
>NW_013888540.1:0-275 GCF_000517525.1 Limulus polyphemus
GACAGTACACAGTATCTTTAAATCTTGTGTCTTCTTATTGACAGTACACAGTATCGTTAAATCTTGTGTCTTTTTATGGATAGTACACAGTATTGCTAAATCTTGTGTTTTCTTACTGACAGTACATATTATCGTTGAATATTGTTTCTTCTTATTGAAAGTACACAGTATCGTTAAATCTTCTGTCTTCTTATTGACAGTACACAGTATCGTTAAATCTTAGTGTCTTCTTATTGGCAGTACACAGTATCGTTAAATCTTGTGTCTTCTTATTG
>NW_013888541.1:0-276 GCF_000517525.1 Limulus polyphemus
TCCTGGACTATGTAAATCTCACGGAACTAGGGTAAATATCCGGACTATATTGAATGCTCTGCAATATGGTAATATCACGGAACTAAGGCAAATATCCGAACTATATTGAATATCCTGGAATATGTTAATCTCACGGAACCAGGGTAAATATCCGGACTATATTGAATGTCCTGGACTATGTAAATCTCACGGAACTAGGGTAAATATCCGGACTATATTGAATGTCCTGGACTATGTTAATATCACGGAACTATGGTAAATATCCGTACTATATTG
>NW_013888542.1:0-277 GCF_000517525.1 Limulus polyphemus
ATCTTGATACAGATGTTGTAGGAGGTTTAATGCCAATCAATGTTTATAGTCACTAAATATCTTTATACAGATGTTGTAGGTGGTTTCATACCAAACAATGTTTATAGTCACTAAATATCTTTATACAGATGTGGTACGTTGTTTGATATCAAACAATGTTGATAGTCACTGAATATTTTTATACAGATGTTTTAGGTAGTTTGATACCAAACAATGTTTATAGTCACAAAATATCTTTATACAGATGTTGTATGTGGTTTTATCCCAAACAATTTTT
>NW_013888543.1:0-276 GCF_000517525.1 Limulus polyphemus
ATTGTTCTGGTGTCTAAGTTCAGTAGCATTATCTTTAACTGCTCGTGGGATTGTTCTGGTGTCTTTAAGTTCAGTAGCATTATCTTTAACTGCTGGTAGGATTGTTCTGGTGTCTAAGTTCAGTAGCATTATCTTTAACTGCTGGTAGGATTGTTCTGGTGTCTTTAAGTTCAGTAACATTATCTTTACCTGCTCGTAGGATTGTTCTGGTGTCTAAGTTCAGTAGCATTATCTTTAACTGCTGGTAGGATTGTTCTGGTGTCTTTAAGTTCAGTA
>NW_013888544.1:0-277 GCF_000517525.1 Limulus polyphemus
ACACTGGTATGTTATACCTGTTTAAATGTCGTTAATATCTACTGTTGTTTAATGTTTTTCTTTGACACTGGTATGTTACTACCTGTTTAAATGTTGTTAATATCTATTGTTGTTTAATGTTGGTATTTGACACTGGTATGTTACTACCTGTTTAAATGTCGTTAATATATACAGTTGTTTAATGTTGGTCTTTGACACTGGTATGTTACTACCTGTTTACATGTCGTTAATATCTACTGTTGTTTAATGTTGGTCTTTGACACTGGTATGTTACTAT
>NW_013888545.1:0-472 GCF_000517525.1 Limulus polyphemus
AAGAAATCTGGTTTATTGTACGGGGATATTGGAGTAGGTACTTTATGGTTAAATTAAAAAGGGAAATGTTTGGTCAAGAAATCTGGTTTATTGTACGGGGATATGGGAGTAAGTACTTTATGGTTAAACTAAAAAGGGAAATGTTTGGTCAAGAAATCTGGTTTATTGTACGGGGATATGGGAGTAGGTACTTTATGGTTAAATAAAAAGGGAAATGTTTGGTCAAGAAATCTGGTTTATTGTACGGGGATATGGGAGTAGTACTTTATGGTTAAACTAAAAAGGGAAATGTTTGGTCAGGAAATCTGGTTTATTGTAGGGGAATATGGGAGTAGGTACTTTATGGTTAAACTAAAAAGGGAAATGTTTGGTCAGGAAATCTGGTTTATTGTACGGGGATATGGGAGTAGGTACTTTATGGTTAAACTAAAAATAACCTATGGGTAGGCACTATAGATGGTTGTTTCTTGTT
>NW_013888546.1:0-209 GCF_000517525.1 Limulus polyphemus
CAGCCACTATCCATCTATAATAAAAGACCTACCAGCCACTATCCATCTGTAATAAAAGACCTACCAGCCACAATCCATCTGTAATAAAAACCTACTAGTAACTGTCCATCTATCATTAAAGACCTACCAGTCACTATCCATCTATAATAAAAGACCTACCAGACACTATCCATCTCTAATAAAAGACCTACCGGCCACTAATAATCTGT
>NW_013888547.1:0-277 GCF_000517525.1 Limulus polyphemus
ACTTAATAAAACTGGTTTATTCTTTCCGAATACAACTTTACCGATACACTTATTCTCAATACTCGCGCTAAAACAACACTGTAACGAACGAACGTTAACTACAACAATACGTCTATCTCTGACTGCAGTTCAATTACTCATTGACTACACACACATTACATTACCTTCTTTTATATACCAGCGTACCCTATTTCTAGTAAGAACTTGAACATTCGCCACAGTACATGATAGTTCTAGAAACGTTGCGTCACGTGGTCATGTGACTCGCTGACGCAAC
>NW_013888548.1:0-277 GCF_000517525.1 Limulus polyphemus
CAGTACGATGTTTTATGTAGTGACATGTTTTCAGTACGATGTTTCATGTGTTGACATGTCTGTAGTACGATGTTTCATATAGTGACATGTCTATACTAGATGTTTCATGCAGTAACATGTTTTTAGTAGGATGTTTCATGTAGTGACATGTTTTTAGTACGATATTTCATGTAGTAACATATCTTTAAGTTGATGTTCTATATAGTGACATGTTTTAGTATGATTTTTAATGTAGTCGCATGTTCTTTGTACGATGTTTCATGTGATGACATGACTT
>NW_013888549.1:0-673 GCF_000517525.1 Limulus polyphemus
TCTTGTGCCTTCTTATTGTCAGTACACATTATAGTTGAATATTGTGTCTTCTTATTGAGAGTACACAGTATTGTTAAGTCTTGTGTCTTTTTATTGACAGTACACAGTATCGTTAAATCTTGTGTCTTCTTATTGAGAGTACACAATATCGTAATATCTTGTGTCTTCTTATTGACAGGACATATTATTGTTAAATCTTGTGTTTTCTTACTGACAGTACACATTAACGTTGAATATTGTGACTTCTTATTGACAGTACACAGTATCGTTAAATCTTGTGTCTTCTTATTGACAGTACACGATACTGTAAACAGTATCGTTAAATCTTGTGTCGTCTTATTGACAGGACACATTATTGTTAAATCTTGTGTTTTCTTACTGACAGAGGACACATTATTGTTAAATCTTGTGTTTTCTACTGACAGTAAGCAGTATCGTTAAATCTTGTGTCTTCTTATTGCTTCTGTTTTCTTACTGACAATGTGTACTATCGTTAAATCTTGTGTGTTCTTATTCCATGTGTTTTCTTACTGACAGTACACATTATCGTTGAATATTGTGTCTTCTTATTGACAGTACACATTATTGTTAAATCTTGTATTTTCTTACTGACAGTACACATTATCGTTAAATCTTGTGTGTTCTTATTGACAGTACACAGTATCGTTAAACC
>NW_013888550.1:0-277 GCF_000517525.1 Limulus polyphemus
TAGTGTTACACCTAAGTGTTCCTGGAGTAGTTGTACCAAGT
Source organism: Limulus polyphemus (assembly GCF_000517525.1). Classification (NCBI taxonomy): domain Eukaryota; kingdom Metazoa; phylum Arthropoda; class Merostomata; order Xiphosura; family Limulidae; genus Limulus; species Limulus polyphemus. The sequence goes on from NW_013888550.1 coordinate 42, forward strand.
AAGGCTAAAGATGAGTATGGTGGTTATATATTCGGTAACTAGAGATACACCTAGGTGTTTATTGAGTAGTTGTACCAAGTAAGGCTAAAGATGAGTATGAGGGTTATAAATTCGGTAACCAGAGTTAAACCTAAGTGTTCATGGAGTAGTTGTACCAAGTAAGGCTAAAGATGAGTATGGTGATTATAAATTCGGTAACTAGAGTTACACTTAGATGTTCGTGAAATTAGTGTACT
>NW_013888551.1:0-277 GCF_000517525.1 Limulus polyphemus
TACTGTCAATAAGAAGACACAAAATTTAACAATATTGTATCCTGTCAATAAGAAGATAAAAGATTTATCAATACTGTGTACTGTCAATAAGAAGACACAAGATTTAAAAATACTGTGTCCTGTCAATAAGAAGATACAGGATTTATCAACTCTGTGTACTGTCAATTAGAAGACACAAGATTTAACAATACTGTGTCCTGTCAATAAGAAGATACAGGATTTAACAATATTGTGTCCTGTCAATAAGAATATACAGGATTTATCAGTACTGTGTCCT
>NW_013888552.1:0-276 GCF_000517525.1 Limulus polyphemus
TGTCAATAAGAAGATAAAGGATTTATCAATACTGTGTACTGTCAATAAGAAGACACAAGGTTTAACGATACTGTGTACTGTCAATAAGAAGACACATAATTTAATAATACTGTGTCCTGTCAATAAGAAGATAAAGGATTTATCAATACTGTGTACTGTCAATAAGAAGACACAAGGTTTAACGATACTGTGTACTATCATAACATGTCATAAGATTTTTTGATACTGTGTACTATCAATAAAAAGCCAAACGATTTAACGATACTGTGTACTGTC
>NW_013888553.1:0-276 GCF_000517525.1 Limulus polyphemus
CTAGCCAGGTTCCTGTCTCATGCTTTACAAGTAAAACAAAAGTATCTAGCCAGGTCCCTGTCTCGTGCTTTACAAGTAAAACAAAAGTATTTAGCCAGGTCCCTGTCTCGTGCTTTACAGGTAAAACAAAAATATCTAGCCAGATCCCTGTCTCGTGCTTTACAAGTAAAACAAAAATATCTAGCCAGATCCCTTCTCATACTTTACAAGTAAAACAAAAGTATTTAGCCAGGTTCCTGTCTCATGCTTTACAAGTGAAACAAAAGTACTTAGCCA
>NW_013888554.1:0-412 GCF_000517525.1 Limulus polyphemus
TTATTTCATTTTCTAATATTAACAAAAGTCATCAAGGCAGTTCGGTTACAACATACAGCAAATTCTTATTACATTTTCTAGTGTGTTAACAAAAGTCATCAGGCTAGTTCGGTTACAACATACAGCAAATCCTTATTACATTTTCTAGTGTGTTAACAAAAGTCATCAGGCCAGTTGGGTTACGACATACAGTAAAACCTTATTACATTTTCTAATATTAACAAAAGTCATCAGGCCAGTTTGGTTACGACATACAGCAAATCCTTATTACATTTCCTAGTGTGTTAACAAAAGTCATCAGGGCAGTTTGGTTACAACATACAGCAAATCCTTATTACATTTTCTAGTGTGTTAACAAAAGTCATCAGGCTAGTTCGGTTACGACATCCAACAAATCCTTATTACATTTTCT
>NW_013888555.1:0-277 GCF_000517525.1 Limulus polyphemus
ACACATTATTGTTAAATTTTGTGTTTTCTTACTGACAGTACACATTATCGTTAAATCTTGTGTGTTGTTATTGACAGTACACAGTATAGTTAAATCTTGTGTTTTCTCCTTGACAATACATAGTATCTTTAAATCTTGTGTCTTCTTATTGACAGTACACAGTATCGTTAAATCTTCTGTCTTCTTACTGACAGAACACAGTATCGTTAAATCTTGTGTCTTCTTATTGACAGTACACAGTATCGTTAAATCTTGTGTCTTCTTATTGACAGGACAC
>NW_013888556.1:0-388 GCF_000517525.1 Limulus polyphemus
CTTTTCGGTGAAAGTATGAATTTGTTTTGGAAAATGGAAAAATGTCCTGTTTTGACGCAAAATTAATAGTAAAATATCTGATAGTGCTTATTTCGTAGTAAATCTCAAAATGGAGAAATTTTAGCATCAACGAAAAATATTATAGTTTGTTTGTTTGAAATTAAGCACAAAGCTACACAATGGGCTATCTGTGCTCTGCCCACCACGGGTATCGAAACCCGGATTCTAGTGTTGTAAGTCCGCAGACATACCACTGTGACATTGGGGGGCAAAAATACCAAAATTAATAGTAAAATATCTGGTAGTGCTTATTTCGTAGTAAATCTCAAAATTGAGACATTTTAGCATTAACGAAAAATATTTTGTTCCGTGAAAAACTAAAAAAAAA
>NW_013888557.1:0-296 GCF_000517525.1 Limulus polyphemus
TTTAGTTCTATTCAATATCTTAGTTTTATTTAGTTCTATTCAATATCTTAGTTTTATTTAGTTCTATTCAATATCTTATAGTTCTGTTTAGTTCTATTCAATATCTTATAGTTCTATTTAGTTCTATTTAATATCTTATAGTTCTGTTTAGTTGTATTCAATATCCTATAGTTTTATTTAGTTATATTCAACATCTTATAGTTCTATTTAATTCTGTTCAATATCTATAGTTCTATTCAATATATTGTAGTTCTATTCAATATCTTATAGTTCTATTTCAATATCTTATAGTTCTG
>NW_013888558.1:0-277 GCF_000517525.1 Limulus polyphemus
TTTTTGCTGAAAGTATGAAGTGAAATGTATAAACTACAAAATTGAAATATATGTATATATATTTGTCGTTTTCTAATTTAGAGGCTTCGTTAATTAATGAGTTTTTTGTTTGTTTTTATTATTTAAGTTTAAAATCGGAGGATAATTCAGAGGAAAGGTTACCTTTATTAACAGGCCACATCCTGTAAAGGAGCAACAAAAGTATATAGGTTCTACTTTTATGCTAATCGTCATCCCCCAAAAGTCTTGGGAAGCACGAAGCAACGCAATGAGTTTT
>NW_013888559.1:0-442 GCF_000517525.1 Limulus polyphemus
AAGATACAACTACTTGGAACTTAGTACGAATATTGTTCTTACAACCTTTGGCCCCACAGCGGCATGTCTATGGACTTCAACATAGAAACCGGGTTTGATTTGTTGAAAAATATATTTTATATCTAATAGATGTGTTCTGCTAGGAAAACAACCTCTTCCACCAATCAGGAAGCAAGCTTTATCTTGTTATAAAGGCGAAGTTCGTAAGTAGATATTTTTCTGAGAAATTTAAAACAAAACATTTAAAAAAAAAAACGGAATAGAACATGAGGGGAGTTTTGGAAAAATAATAAACTATTTATTGATCGAGGAAGATGTTTTGAAAAGCCAACGAGATATGAAAGTAACTAAATTGGCCCGGCTTGGCCAGGTGGTTAGGGCGCTCGACTCCCAATCAGCTTGTCGTGGGTTCGAATCCCTGTCACACCAAACATGCTCGCCA
>NW_013888560.1:0-266 GCF_000517525.1 Limulus polyphemus
TATCGTACTCACCTTCTTGGATAACATAATCACATATGAGAAGAAATTTGATAATGTTTATGAAAGTTGTAGATTGATTGAGGGTTAAGGTTAATCCAAATAAGGGTGAAATGTTCTCTCAATATGAGTTTCCTGGGACACATTGTTAGCCGAGAAGGAGTGCCCAAAGATCCATCTGTGATTAACTATTAACTATTGGCCAACACACATGAACTTGTTTCAGGCAAGAGTATTTCTTAGACTATGCCTTAATGAAATATCTTGAA
>NW_013888561.1:0-407 GCF_000517525.1 Limulus polyphemus
TAAGCCTAGCTACTTTCAAAAAAGCCATCATAATAAACGTTCCTTGTGTTTTTCCTCTGTATGTTTGTTGACTATGTTAAGCCTAGCTACTTTCAAAAAAGCCATCATAATAAACGTTCCTTGTGTTTTTCTCTGTATTTTTGTTTACTATGTTAAGCCTAGCTACCTCCAAACAAGCCATCATAATAAACGTTCCTTGTGTTTTTCCTCTGTATTTTTGTTTACTTTGTTAAGCCTAGCTACCTCCAAACAAGCCATCATATTTAACGTTCCTTGTGTTTTTCCTCTGTATGTTTGTTGACTATGTTAAGCCTAGCTACTTTCAAAAAAGCCATCATAATTAACGTTCCTTGTGTTTTTCCTCTGTATTTTTGTTTACTTTGTTAAGCCTAGCTACCTCCAAACAA
>NW_013888562.1:0-523 GCF_000517525.1 Limulus polyphemus
AGGAGTGTTGTAGACAACGCTAAAGTGTCTGTTGTGACTATTGACGGTGTTAGCTAATAGGAGTGTTGTAGACAACGCTAAGGTGTCTGTTGTGGCTATTGACGGTGTTAGCTAATAGGAGTGTTGTAGACAACGCTAAGGTGTTTGTTGTGACTATTGCCAGTGTTAGCTAATAGGAGTGTTGTAGACAACGCTAAGGTGTCTGTAGTAGCTATTGACGGTGTTAGCTAATAGGAGTGTTGTACACAACGCTAAGGTGTCTGTTGTGGCTATTGACGGTGTTAGCTAATAGGAGTGTTGTAGACAACCTAAAGTGTCTGTTGTGACTATTGACGGTGTTAGCTAATTAGGAGTGTTGTAGACAACGCTAAGGTGTCTGTTGTGGCTATTGACAGTATTAGCTAACAGGGGTGTTGTAGACAACGCTAAGGTCTGTTGTAGAAGGCCTAGCTGTAGACGTTTGTGTAGAAGGCTAGTGTTAGCTAATAGGAGTGTTGTAGACAACGCTAAGGTGTCTGTTGTG
>NW_013888563.1:0-277 GCF_000517525.1 Limulus polyphemus
CTGGCTGAAACTCGTTGTATCATAGATTTATACCAGAAAAGCTGTTGTCTGAAACATCCTCTTGAATAAATAAATCAAAATTTGGGAAGTAATTTTTATATTTCTTTGTACGCCATTTGTTTAAGCTTTCCAACGAGTATTTTAAGTATTTTCACTTTGACAATAATATGTATTCGCTAGCTCAAATATTGTCAAACAACAATACGTAATATTTATCATATTTTTTAGTATTATTGGCTTTTAGACTTCGTCACACTTTGACGCTTAAACTGTTACA
>NW_013888564.1:0-277 GCF_000517525.1 Limulus polyphemus
TATTTCACAGTTCACCATTATCACTACTATGTTATAGCACCAGTCGTATATATATAGTAAATATTTCACAGTTCACCATTATCACTACTATGTTGTATCACCAGTCGTATATATAGTAAATATTTCACAGTTCACCATTATCACTACTATGTTATATCACCAGTCGTATATATAGTAAATGTTACTCAGTTCACCATTATCACTACTATGTTATATCATCAGTCGTATATATAGTAAATGTTACACAGTTCACCATTATCACTACTGTTATATCACC
>NW_013888565.1:0-277 GCF_000517525.1 Limulus polyphemus
ACAACTACGTGTTCCTGGAGTAGTTATACCAAGAAAGGCTAAAGATGAGTATGGTGGTTATAAATTCGGTAACTAGAGTTACACCTAAGTGTTTATGGAGTAGTTGTACCAAGTAAGGCTAAAGATGAGTATTTTGGTTATAAATTCGGTAACTAGAGTTACATCTAGGTTTCATGGAGTAGTTGTACAAAGTAAGGCTAAAGAAGAGTATGGTGGTTATAAATTCGGTAACTAGAGTTACACCTACGTGATCCTGGAGTTGTTGTACCAAATAACG
>NW_013888566.1:0-276 GCF_000517525.1 Limulus polyphemus
CACTGTAAGTCTACCACTTTCCTACATCAGACAGATAATATGTTAGTGATGTAATTAGTAAGTTTACATAGTGTAAGTCTACCACTTTCCTACAGCAGACAGATAATATGTTAGTGATGTAATTAGTAAGTTTAAATACTGTAAGTGTACCACTTTCCTACATCAGACAGATATTATGTTAGTGATGTAATTAGTAAGTTTACATACTGTAAGTGTACCACTTTCCTACATCAGACAGATAATAAGTTAGTGATGTAATTAGTAAGTTTACATACT
>NW_013888567.1:0-275 GCF_000517525.1 Limulus polyphemus
AAAACACTGTACTCTAATGTCTCTTCTTTCCATAGGATATGATTAGACTTTCAGAAAACACTGTATTCTAATGTCTCTTTGTTCCATAGGATATGATTAGAATTTCATAAAACACTGTACTCTAATGTCTCTTCTTTCCATAGGATATGATTAGACTTTCAGAAAACACTGTATTCTAATGTCTCTTCTTTCCATAGGATATGATTAGCATTTCAGAAAACATTGTACTCTAATGTCTCTTCTTTCCATAGGATATGATTAGCATTTCAGAAAAC
>NW_013888568.1:0-277 GCF_000517525.1 Limulus polyphemus
GTATACTTAGTGTAAAGCTACACAATGGGTTATATTGTTACTGTATACTTAGTGTAAAGCTACACAATGGGTTATATTGTTACTGTATACTTAGTGTAAAGCTACACAGTGGGTTATATTGTTACTATATACTTAGTGTAAAGCTACACAATGGGTTATATTGTAACTGTATACTTAGTGTAAAGCTACACAGTGGGTTATATTGTTACTGTATACTTAGTGTAAAGCTACACAGTGGGTTATATTGTTACTATATACTTAGTGTAAAGCTACACAA
>NW_013888569.1:0-277 GCF_000517525.1 Limulus polyphemus
CTGTGTACTGTCAATAAGAGGACACACGATTTAACAATACTGTGAACTGTCATTAAGAAGACACACGATTTAGCGATACTGTGTACTATCTATAAAAAGACACAAGATTTAACGATACTGTGTACTGTCAATAAGAAGACACAAGATTTAACGATACTGTGTACTGTCAATAAGAAGACACAAGATTTAACGATACTGTGTCCTGTCAATAAGAAGACACAAGATTTAACGATACTGTGTACTGTCAATAAGAAAACACAAGATTAAAAGATACTGT
>NW_013888570.1:0-276 GCF_000517525.1 Limulus polyphemus
GTCCATTCTGAATAGTGCACATCAAGGGCATCTTTATATTGAAATATGAAGAAAAATAAATTTTTCAAAATTTTAGCAAAAACTGAAGGCTATAGCCTTGGTATTTTCTGCGAAAATATCAATTTTTTGAAACTTGAAAAACAGTGCTTTTTTGAAGCGCAGTTAATAGAAGAATAACGGCTAGTGTTTATTTCGGTAGAAAATTCAAAATTCAGACATTCTAACATTTACGAAAAAATATTATGTCGCGTCAAAAACTAAATAGAATAGAACTTT
>NW_013888571.1:0-277 GCF_000517525.1 Limulus polyphemus
GCTTGGTCCTCATTGCCACAGTTTACCAATACAGATAACTTATATCCTTTATTCTCTTGGTTCTTATTACCATGGTTTAACAATACAAATAATTTATATCCTTTATTCCCTTGGTCCTCATTGCCACAGTTTACCAATACAGATAATTTATATCCTTTATTCCCTTGGTCCTCATTACTACGGTTTAACAATACAAATATATTATATCCTTTATTCCCATGGTCCTCATTACGACAGTTAAACAATACAAATATAGTATATCCTTTATTCCCATGGT
>NW_013888572.1:0-277 GCF_000517525.1 Limulus polyphemus
CGTAAAACAGTATTAAACTACTATATTTCAGCACACACTAAGTGGACGTAAAACAGTATTAAACTACTATATTTCAGCACACGCTAAGTGGACATAAAACAGTATTAAACTACTATATTTCAGCACACGCTAAGTGGACATAAAACAGTATTAAACTACTATATTTCAGCACACGCTAAGTGGACATAAAACAGTATTAAACTACTATATTTCAGCACACGCTAAGTGGACATAAAACAGTATTAAACTACTGTATTTCAGCACACGCTAAGTGGAC
>NW_013888573.1:0-490 GCF_000517525.1 Limulus polyphemus
AGCTTTATCAGTCACTGTAACATAAGATGTAGTTCCTTACCATGGGATAGCTGGTGATCCGTGTTAGCTTTATCAGTCACTGTAACATAAGATGTAGTTCCTTACCATGGGTTAGCTGGTGATCCATGTTAGCTTTATCAGTCACTGTAACATAAGATGTAGTTCCTTACCATGGGTTAGCTGGTGATCCGTGTTAGCTTTATCAGTTATTGTAACATAAGATGTAGTTCCCTACCATGGGTTAGCTTTATCAGTTACTGTAACATAAGATGTAGTTCCTTACCATGGGTTAGTAACACGGATCACCAGCTTATGTTACAGTGACTGATAAAGCAATGTAATTCCTTATCATGGGTTAGCTGGTGATCCGTGTTAGCTTTATCAGTTACTGTAACATAAGATGTAATTCCTTACCATGGGTTAGCTGGTGATCCGTGTCAGCTTTATCAGTTACTGTAACATAAGATGTAATTCCTTATCATGGGTTAGC
>NW_013888574.1:0-278 GCF_000517525.1 Limulus polyphemus
TATAACACACATTTAATAATTATTATTTTGACCTAACTATAACACATATTTAATAATTATTATTTTGACCTAACTATAACACACATTTAATAGTTATTATTTTAACCTAACCATAGCAAATGTTTATTAAATATTATTTTTACCTAACTGCAACCCATGTTTAATTATTATTATATTTGCCTAACTACAGCCCGCGTTTAATAATTATTATGTTAGCCTAACTATAGCCCACGTTCGATAATTATTTTAATCTAACTACAGCCCACGTTCAATAATTA
>NW_013888575.1:0-277 GCF_000517525.1 Limulus polyphemus
ATCTTTAGCGTTACTTGGTACAACTACTCCATGAACACCTTGGTGTAACTCTAGTTACCGAATTGTTTAACCCCTTTACTAATCTTTAGCGTTATTTGTATACAACAACTCCACGAACACCTAGGTGTAACTCTATTTATAGAACTTTAACCACCATAATAATCTTTAGCCTTACTTGGTACAACTAAACCATGAACAGTTAGGTGCAAGTCTAGTTTCCGAATTTATAACCACCATACTCATCTTTAGCCTTACTTGGTACAACTACTCCATGAAC
>NW_013888576.1:0-277 GCF_000517525.1 Limulus polyphemus
GTGTACTGTCAATAAGAAGACACACGATTTAACGATACTGTGTACTGTCAATAAGAAGACACAAGATTTAACGATACTGTGTACTGTCAATAAGAAGACACAAGATTTAACAATGCTGTGTACTCTCAATAGGAAAACACACGATTTAGCAATACTGTGTACTATCTACAAAAAGACCCAAGGTTTAACGATACTGTGTACTGTCAATAAGAAGACACAAGATTTAACGATACTGTGTATTTTCAATAAGAAGACATAAGATTTAACAAAACTGTTT
>NW_013888577.1:0-276 GCF_000517525.1 Limulus polyphemus
ACTGTAAATAACTGACCCAAATAATCAGATTAAATCACCAATATTATTTACAATAAATGGGAGTAGCTAGTGGGATTAATTGCTGTAAATAACTGACCCAAATAATCAGATTAAATTACCAATATTCTTTACAATAAATGGGAGTAGCTACTGGGATTAATTGCTGCAAATAACTGACCCAAGTAATCAGATTAGATCACCAATATTCTTTACAATAAATGGGAGTAGCTAGTGGGATTAATTGCTGTAAATAACTGACCCAAGTAATCAGATTAA
>NW_013888578.1:0-277 GCF_000517525.1 Limulus polyphemus
AGTAAGCAACTATGTTTAGGATAGTTCTACAGTAAGCAACTATGTTTAGGATAGTTCTACAGTAAACAACTATGTTTAGGATAGTTCTATACTAAACAACTATGTTTAGGATAGTTCTACAGTAAACAACTATGTTTAGGATAGTTCTATACTAAACAACTATGTTTAAGTTAGTTCTACAGTAAACAACTATGTTCAGGATAGTACAACAGTAAACAACTATGTTTAGGATAGTTTTACAGTAAACAACTATGTTTAAGTTAGTTCTAAAGTAAAC
>NW_013888579.1:0-326 GCF_000517525.1 Limulus polyphemus
CAGTATATTACTGTGAAAGGTTAAAGGTTGGATAAAACAGTATATTACTGTGGAAGGTTAAAGGCTGAAAAAACAGTATATTACCATGAAAGGTTAAAGGCTGAAAAAAACAGTATATTACTGTTAAAGGTTAAAGGTTGAATAAAACAGTATATTACTGTGAAAGGTTAAAGGTTGGATAAAACAGTATATTACTGTGGAAGGTTAAAGGTTGGATAAAACAGTATATTACTGTGAAAGGTTAAAGGTTGGATAAAACAGTATATTACTGTGGAAGGTTAAAGGTTGGAGAAAACAGTATATTACTGTGAAAGGTTAAAGGTTGG
>NW_013888580.1:0-278 GCF_000517525.1 Limulus polyphemus
AATACTGTGTACTGTCAGTAAAAAGACTCAAGATTTAACAATACTGAGTCCTGTCAATAAGAAGATACAGGATTTATCAATAATGTGTACTGTCAATAAGAAGACACAAGATTTAACGATACTGTGTACTGTAAAAAAGAAGACACAAGATTTAACAATACTGTGTCCTGTCAATAAGAAGATACAGGATTTATCAATACTGTGTACTGTCAATAAGAAGACACAAGATTTAACAATACTGTGTTCTGTCAATAAGAAGATATAGGATTTATCAATAC
>NW_013888581.1:0-278 GCF_000517525.1 Limulus polyphemus
AATCCACCATTGTACTGAGTATAGTCAGCTGTCTACAACAGGTAGTGTTTATTAACCTGTTTTATATATAATCCACTGTTGTACTGAGTATAACTAGCTGTCTACAACAGGTAGTGTTTATTAGATCTGTTTTATATATAATCCACTGTTGTACTAGTGTTTATTAGACTGTTTTACATATAATCCACTGTTGTACTGAGTATAACTAGCTGTCTACAACAGGTAGTGTTTATTAGACTGTTTTATATATAATCCACTATTGTACTGAGTATAACTAG
>NW_013888582.1:0-277 GCF_000517525.1 Limulus polyphemus
AATAAGAAGACAATAGATTTAACGATACTGTGTACTGTCCAAAAGAAGACACAAGATTTAACAATACTGTGTACTCTCAATAAGAAGACACAATATTTAACGATACTGTGTACTGTCAATAAAAAGACACAAGATTTAACAATACTGTGTACTGTCAATTAGAAGACACAAGATTTAACGATACTGTGTTCTGTCAATAAAAAGACACAAGATTTATACATACTGTGTCCTATCAAGAAGAACACAAACGATTTTAACGATACTGTGTACTGTCAAT
>NW_013888583.1:0-277 GCF_000517525.1 Limulus polyphemus
GGCGTGTGAATAAATAAGCGGAGTTAATTTTAATAGATTCATTTAGCCAAAGTAACTAATACCATATATAGTCTAAACTAGTAACACTATTGGCGTGTGAATAAATAAGTGGGGTTAATTTTAATAGATTCATTTAGCCAAAGTAACTAATACCATATATAGTCTAAACTAGTAACACTATTGGCGTGTAAATAAATAAGTGGAGTTAATTTTAATAGATTCATTTAGCCAAAGTAACTAATACCATATATAGTCTAAACTAGTAACACTAATTGGC
>NW_013888584.1:0-276 GCF_000517525.1 Limulus polyphemus
TCAGTAAGAAGACACAAGATTTAACGATAATGTGTACTGTCAATAAGAAGGCACAAGATTTAACGATACTGTGTACTGTCAATAAGAAGGCACAAGATTTAGCGATACTGTGTACTGTCAGTAAGAAGACACAAGATTTAACGATACTGTGTACTGTCAATAAGAATACACAAGATTTAAATATACTGTGTACTCCCAATAAGAAGACACAAGATTTAACAATACTGTGTATTCTCAATAAGAAGACACACGATTTAGCAATACTGTGTACTATCT
>NW_013888585.1:0-277 GCF_000517525.1 Limulus polyphemus
TGTCATATTCTATTAGATATTGCTGGATCTAATTGATACTACATAATTGCATATTCTATTAGACATTGCTGGGTAAAATTGATACTACATAATGTAATATTCTATTAGATATTGCTGGGTCTAATTGATACTACATAATGTCATATTTTATTAGATATTGCTGGGTTTAATTGATACTACATAATGTCATATTCTATTAGATATTGCTGGGTCTAATTGATACTACATAATTTCATATTTTATTAGATATTGCTGGGTTTAATTGATACTACATAAT
>NW_013888586.1:0-277 GCF_000517525.1 Limulus polyphemus
ATATCCCATTGCAGTGACCAGTTTATTCTTTTGTTGAATGTATATCCCATTTCAGTGACTGGTTTATTCCTTTGTTGAACTTATATCCCATTGCAGTAACTGGTTTGTTCCTTTGTTGAATTTATATCACATTGCAGTGACTGGTTTGTTTCTTTGTTGAATTTATATCCCATTTCAGTGACCGGTTTATTTCTTTGTTGAATTTATATCCCATTGCAGTGACTGGTTTGTTCCTTTGTTGAATTTATATCACATTGCAGGGACTGGTTTGTTTCTT
>NW_013888587.1:0-277 GCF_000517525.1 Limulus polyphemus
TTTAACGAAACTGTGTACTGTCAATAAGAAGACACAAGATACTGTGTACTGTCAATAAGAAAACACAAGATTTAACAATACTGTGTACTTTCAATAAGAAGACACAAGATTTAACAATACTGTGTACTTTCAATAAGAAGACACAAGATCTGACGATGCTGTGTACTTTCAATAAGAAGACACAAAATTTAACGATGCTGTGTACTTTCAATAAGAAGACACAAGATTTAACGATACTGTGTACTGTCAATAAGAAGACACAAGATTTAACGATATT
>NW_013888588.1:0-277 GCF_000517525.1 Limulus polyphemus
AGAAATACTGTTTACTATCAATAAGAACACACAAGATTTAACAATACTGTGTACTCTCAAGAAGAAGACAAAATATTCAAAGATAATGTGTACTGTCAGTAGTAAAACACAAGATTTAACAGTAATGTGTCCTGTCAATAAGAAGACACAAGATTTAACAATACTGTGTACTCTCAATAAGAAGAAACAAGATTTAACGTTACTGTGTACTGTAAAAAAGAAGTCACAAGATTTAACGATACTGTGTACTGTCAATTAGAAGACACAAGATTTAGCG
>NW_013888589.1:0-206 GCF_000517525.1 Limulus polyphemus
GGCTTGTTATTGATAGTACACAGTATCGTTAAATCTTGTGTCTTCTTATTGACAGTACACAGTATCGTTAAATCTTGTGTCTTCTTATTGAAAGTACACAGTTCGTTAAATCTTGTGTCTTCTTATTGACAGTACATAGTATCGTTAAATCTTGTGTCTTCTTATTGACAGTACACATATTGTTAAATCTTGTGTCTTCTTATGGA
>NW_013888590.1:0-616 GCF_000517525.1 Limulus polyphemus
AGAAACATTGACTTCATACAATTAATGTACATAACAATGTTAGTAGTAATACAAAATACATGTATGAAGTCAATGTTTCTGGTGTATTATGCCCTGGAAGAGATAAATACGTGTATGAAGTCAATGTTTCTGGATCTCTTCCAGAGCATAATACACCAGAAACATTGACTTCATACAATCAATGTACATAACAATGTTAGTAGTAATACACCAGAAACATTGACTTCATACAATCAATGTACATAACAATGTTAGTAATACACCAGAAACATTGACTTCATACAATTAATGTACATAACAATGTTAGTAATACACCAGAAACATTGACTTCATACAATTAATGTACATAGCATTGTTAGTAGTAATACACCAGAAACATTGACTTCGTACAATTGAGGTACATAACATTGTTAGTAGTAATACACCAGAAACATTGACTTCGTACAATCAATGTACATAACAATGTTAGTAGTAATACACCAGAAACATTGACTTCATAGAACTGAGGTACATAACATTGTTAATAGTAATACACCAGAAACATTGACTTCGTACAATTAATGTACATAACATTGTTAGTAGTAATACACCAGAAACATTGACTTCATAGAACTGA
>NW_013888591.1:0-277 GCF_000517525.1 Limulus polyphemus
CCAATAATATACTGGATTCCTTCACTCTACTAGGTTGTGTACAGCCAATAATTTACTGGATTCCTTCACTCTACTGGGTTGTGTACATCCAATAATTTACTGGATTCCTTCACTCTACTAGGTTGAGTACAACCAATAATTTACTGGATTCCTTCACTCTACTAGGTTGTGTACAGCCAATAATTTACTGGATTCCTTCACTCTACTAGGTTGTGTATAACCAATAATTTATTGGGTTCCTTCACTCTACTAGGTTGAGTACAACCAATAATTTACT
>NW_013888592.1:0-277 GCF_000517525.1 Limulus polyphemus
GGGTACACTATGTAGATTATTTACTGCACCAAAGATTGGGTACAGTATGTAGAGTATTTACTACACCAAAGATAGGGTACAGTATGTAGAGTATTTACTGCACCAGTGATAGTATACAGTATGTAGAGTATTTACTGCACCTGGATAGGGTACAGTATGTAGAGTATTTACAACACCGAAGATTGGGTACAGTATGTAGTGTATTTACCACAACACGGATAGGGTACACTATGTAGAGTATTTAGTGCACCAGTGATAGGATACAGTATGTAGAGTA
>NW_013888593.1:0-278 GCF_000517525.1 Limulus polyphemus
AGTATCGTTAAATCTTGTTTCTTTTCATAGATAGTACACAGTATCGTTAAACCTTGTGTCTTCTTATTGACAGTACACAGTATCGTTAAATCTTGTGTCTTCTTATTGACAGTACACAGTATAGTTAAATCTTGTGTCTTCTTAATGACAGTACACAGTATCGTTAAATCTTGTGTCTTCTTATTGAAAGTACACAGTATTGTTAAATCTTGTGTGTTCTTATTGATAGTACCCAGTATTTAAAAATCTTGTGTCTTCTTATTGACAGTACACAGTAT
>NW_013888594.1:0-214 GCF_000517525.1 Limulus polyphemus
ACCTTAAACACACGACAATAGCCAAGTTTCTAGATGTCAAACAAGACTTTAATAAAGATAAACAACTGATCATCTAGTCAAACTTAACCGTAAACACACGACAATACCCAAGTTTCTAGATGTCAATCAAGTCTTTAACAAAGACAAACAACTGACCATCTAGTCAAACTTAACCGTAAACAAACGACAATACCCAAGTTTTGAAGATGTCAAA
>NW_013888595.1:0-277 GCF_000517525.1 Limulus polyphemus
TCTTGTGTCTTCTTATTGACAGTACACAGTATTGTTAAATCTTGTATCTTCTTATTGACAGGACACATTATTGTTAAATCTTATGTTTTCTTAATGACAGTACACATTATCGTTGAATATTGTGTCTTCATATTGACAGTACACATTATTGTTAAATCTTGTATTTTCTTACTGACAGTACACATTATCGTTGAATATTGTGTCTTCTTATTGACAGTACACAACATTGTTAAACCTTATGTATTTTTATTGACAGGACACATTATTGTTAAATCTT
>NW_013888596.1:0-742 GCF_000517525.1 Limulus polyphemus
TATATATATATACATGGTAAATTAAAACTTCTGATTAAATATTCACGTCGATATATATATATATATATGGTAAAAAAAAACTTCTGTCTAAACATTTTTAATCAGAAGTTTTTATTTACTATATATATATATATGTGTGGTTGTAAATGTTTACTGAGAAGTTTTATTTACCATACATATATATATATATATATATATCGTTGAGAATGTTTCCTAAGAAAATTTTATTTACCCTATATATATCGTTTTGAATTTTTAATCAGAAGTTTTTTACCATAAAAAATTAACAACGATATATATATGGTAAATAAAAACTACTGATTAAACATTCACATCGATATATATATATATGGTCAATAAAAACTTCTGATTAATAATTCACAATAATATATATCTATATATATGGTAAATAAAACTTCTGATTAACAATTAACAACGATATATATAAATCACACGTTTCTATTTACCATATATATATATATATATCGTTATGACTTTTTAATAAGAAGTTTTATTTACCATCTATATATCGTTGTTAATTTTTAATCACACGTGTCTATTTACCGGTGATTTTTAATAAGAGGATTTTATTTACTATCTATATATATATATATCGTTCTAAATGCTTAATCACAAGATATAATTACCATATATATATCGTTGTAAATGTTTACTCAGAAGTTTTTATTTACAGTATATATATATATTGATGTTAATATTTAATCAGTAGTTTTTATTTACC
>NW_013888597.1:0-277 GCF_000517525.1 Limulus polyphemus
GGTTGGTACAGTCATCTGTATTCAAGGCCAGAAAAGATCAACTTTCAGAGAAGTTTGAGGGACTTTGCTGGCACTGTAACAAACTTGGGCACAAGAGAGCTCAATGCTGGCAACTTCAAAACAGGGGAGACGATACAGCAGTAAAGGTTGCTACCTAGAAGGGCTGTTGGAACTGTGAGGAGCAAGGACATCTGAGGAGCAAGTGTAAGAAAAATACCACCAATAAGTCAGCTTCGGGAAACCTCCATCGTGAAAGTCCCAACAGCTAAGTGTAAAA
>NW_013888598.1:0-606 GCF_000517525.1 Limulus polyphemus
GGCTTGTTATTGATAGTACACAGTATCGTTAAATCTTGTGACTTCTTATTGACAGTATACAGCATTGTTAAAACTTGTGTCTTTTTATTGATAGTACACAGTATCGTTAAATCATGTGTCTTTTTATTGACAGTACACAGCATTGTTAAAACTTGTGTCTTTTTATTGACAGTACACCGTATCTTGTGGCTTGTTAGTTATAGTACACAGTATTGTTAAAAAAGAAGACAAGAGAAAGTACATAGTATTGTTAAATCTTGTGTCTTCTTATTGACAGTACACAGTATCGTTAAATCTTGTGTCTTCTTATTGACAGTACATAAAAGATTTAACAATACTGTGTATTATCACTAACAAGCCACAAGAATTAACAATACTGTGTACTATCACTAACAAGCCAAAAGATTTAAAGATACTGTGTACTGTCAATAAGAAGACACAAGATTTAACGCGAGTGTGTACTGTCAATAAGAAGACACTAGATTTAACAATACTGTGTACTGTCGATAAGAAGACACAAGATTTAACGATACTGTGTACTGTCAATAAGAAGACACAAGATTTAACGATACTGTGTACTGTCAATAAGAAGACACTCTTCTTATT
>NW_013888599.1:0-277 GCF_000517525.1 Limulus polyphemus
ACTTTCTCCTGCACCTCTTCATTCCACCACCACGATTCTTTATCTTGGGGTGCGCCCCTACCAGATGTTTTACCAAGGAGCTCCTCCCCTATGCGCCTGATGATGTTACTGTTTTCTCTCCACCATTCATTAGCATTCTCCTTAGGTGTTATCTCATTCATCACTCTTTCTTTAAACTGATCTTTAAGTTATTCCTCCTTCAGTTTCCACCATTTGATTTTCGGTACTCCTCGCTGTTTTCCTCTCTTGGCGCCTTTGACTCCGCAATCCAGTACTA
>NW_013888600.1:0-276 GCF_000517525.1 Limulus polyphemus
ATTATTACAAACATATGATTATTTTATACGATTATTATTATTATTACAAACATATGATTATTTTATATGATTATTATTATTATTACAAACATATGATTATTTTGTATGATTATTATTATTATTACAAACATATGATTATTTTATATGATTATTATTATTATTATTACAAACATATGATCATTTTGTATGATTATTATTATTATTACAAACATATGGTCATTTTGTATGATTATTATTACTATTACAAACATATGGTTATTTTGTACGATTATTATT
>NW_013888601.1:0-275 GCF_000517525.1 Limulus polyphemus
GCTTGTTACTGTTTCCTTTAAAGTTTAACAGGTGGAGATTTCTGTTGCTTGTTACTGTTTCCTTTAAAGTTTAACAGGTGGAGATTTCCGTTGCTTGTTACTGTTTCCTTTAAAGTTTAACAGGTGGAGATTTCCGTTGCTTGTTACTGTTTCCTTTAAAGTTTAACAGGTGGAGATTTCTGTTGCTTGTTACTGTTTCCTTTAAAGTTTAACAGGTGGAGATTTCTGTTGTTTGTACTGTTTCCTTTAAAGTTTAACAGGTGGAGATTTCTGTT
>NW_013888602.1:0-276 GCF_000517525.1 Limulus polyphemus
TAATACGTACCTGAGTGTTCTTTAAGAGTCAGATCAGCTGATTTATTTTACTGGGTTTCTACAGTACAAGAATATGTACCCGAGTGTTTTTTAAGAGTCAGATCAGCTGATTTATTTTACTGGGTTTCTACAGTACAATAATATGTACCCGAGTGTTCTTTAAGAATCAGATCAGCTGATTTAGTTTACTGGGTTTCTACAGTACAAGAATATGTACCTGAGTGTTCTTTAAGAGTCAGATCAGCTGATTTATTTTACTGGGTTTCTACAGTACAA
>NW_013888603.1:0-276 GCF_000517525.1 Limulus polyphemus
AATGTTAAAGACGAGTATGTTGGTTACAAATTCTGTAACTAGAGTTACACCTAGGTATTCGTGGAGTTGTTGTACCAAATAACGCTAACGATGAGTATGGTGGTTATGAATTCGGTAACTAGAGTTACACCTAGGTGTATGTGGAGTTGTTTTACCAAATAACGCTAACGATGAGTATGGTGGTTGTAAATTCGGAAACTAGAGTTACACCATTGTGTTCATGGAGTACTTGTACCAAGTAAGGCTAAAGATGAATATGGTGGTTATAAATTCGGT
>NW_013888604.1:0-297 GCF_000517525.1 Limulus polyphemus
ACAAGATTTAACGATACTGTGTACTGTCAATAAGAAGACACAAGATATAACGATACTGTGTACTGTCAATAAAAGACACAAGATTTAATGATACTGTGTACTGTCAATAAGAAGACACAAGATTTAACGATACTGTGTACTGTCAATAAGAAAACACAAGATTTAACGATACTGTGTACTGTCAATAAGAAGACACAAGATTTAACGATACTCTGTACTGTCAATAAGAAGACACAAGATTTAACAATACTGTGTACTATCAATAAAAGACACACGATTTTAACGATACTGTGTACT
>NW_013888605.1:0-275 GCF_000517525.1 Limulus polyphemus
AGACTTACTTGGTACAACTACTCTATGAACACTTATTTGTCACTCTAGTTACCGAATTTGAAACCACCAAATTCATCTTTAGCATTACCCTTTACAACTACTCCATGAACACTTAGGTGAAACTCTAGTTACTGAATGTTTAACCCCATACTCATTTTTAGCCTTACTTGTTACAACTACTCCAAGAACACCTATGTGTAATTCTAGTTACTGAATTTATTACCAACATACTCTTCTTTAGCCTCACTTGGTACAACTACTCCATGAACACCTAG
>NW_013888606.1:0-351 GCF_000517525.1 Limulus polyphemus
TTACTGTGCATACTATAATATAATGTTCTACAACTATACACCTTACTGTGTATACTATAATATAATGTTCTACAACTATACAACACCTTACTGTGTATACTATAATATAATGTTCTACAACTATACAACACCTTACTGTGCATACTATAATATAATGTTCTACAACTATACACCTTACTGTGTATACTATAATATAATGTTCTACAACTATACAACACCTTACTGTGTATTATACTATAATATAATGTTCTACAACTATACAACATCTTACTGTGCAATACTATAATATAATGTTCTACAACTATACAACACCTTACTGTGTATACTATAATATAATGTTCTACAACTATA
>NW_013888607.1:0-274 GCF_000517525.1 Limulus polyphemus
TTTGGCATTCGAAAGACCAGGACAACGCCACTTCACCCACAGTCTGATGGGATGGTAGAAAAGTACAACTGGACACTAGGACAGGAATTGGCAAAGTTTTGTAACAGCCGCCAAAGATGACTGGGATGTCTACTCCCTCCACTATTGATGGCCTATAGGACAGCAAGAGCATGAAACCACTGGATACACTCCAGCAAAGTTGATGTTTGGTCGGGAACTTCGGTTGCCAGTGGATCTGTTAACAGGACGCCCACTTTATGAAGAGCTGCCTGAG
>NW_013888608.1:0-276 GCF_000517525.1 Limulus polyphemus
AGAGATAACTGAACTTCCAAGTATTTTCCTTATTGTTTGTTTCTCCATCTATTGAGAGATAACTGAACTTCCAAGTATTTTTTCTTATTATTTGTTTCTCCATCTATTGAGATATAACTGAACTTCCAATTATTTTTTCTTAATTTTTTCTTCTTCTATTGAGAGATAACTGAACTTCAAAGTATTTTTTTTCTTAATTTTTTCTCCATCTATTGAGATAACTGAACTTTCAAGTATTTTCTTTATTATTTGTTTCTCCATCTAGTGAGAGATAAG
>NW_013888609.1:0-353 GCF_000517525.1 Limulus polyphemus
TGTAGTGAATATGAATTATTTCATAATGTATAGCGTGACTGAAAGATGTTCTTAGGTTTTGTTGTTCTACGTCTCTCGTGGCTTATGACACTAAAAACCCTAATGAATTACGTTATAGTGAATATGAATTATTTGATAGTTTAGAGCGTGACTGAAAAATGTTTCTAGGTTTTGTTGCTCTATGTCTCATGTGACTTAAGACACTAAAAACCCCAATAAATTACATTGTAGTGAATATTAATTATTTCATAGTGTAGAGCGTGACTGAAAGAAGTTGTAATTCATTAGGGATTTTAGTGTCTTTAGACTCGGGAGACGTAGAGCAACAAAACCTAGTTTGTAGTGAATATGAA
>NW_013888610.1:0-274 GCF_000517525.1 Limulus polyphemus
TTTGTTTGTTTGTTTTGGAATTTCGCGCAAAGCTACACGAGGGCTATCTGCGCTAGCCGTCCCTAATTTAGCACCCACCGCCAACTCTTGGGCTACTCTTTTACCAACGAATAGTGGGATTGACCGTCACATTATAACGCCCCCACGGCTGAAAGGGCGAGCATGTTTGGTGGGATGCGGAATCGAACCCGCGACCCTCAGATTGTGAGTCGAGCGCCTTATCCACCTAGCCATGCCGGGCCGCACAAAAAAAAAAAAAAAAAAAAAAAAGAAA
>NW_013888611.1:0-276 GCF_000517525.1 Limulus polyphemus
AATAAGCTGGACATCAATACTGTAGATTATAATAAGCTGGACATCACTACTGTAGATTATAATAAGCTGGACATCACTACTGTAGATTATAATAAGCTGGACATCACTACTGTAGATTATAATAAGCTGGACATCACTACTATAGATTATAATAAGCTGGACATCACTACTGTAGATTATAATAAGGTGGACATCACTACTATAGATTATAATAAGCTAGACATCACTACTATAGATTATAATAAGGTGGACATCATTACTATAGATTATAATAAG
>NW_013888612.1:0-276 GCF_000517525.1 Limulus polyphemus
TTGTGTTATATCTAGTCTTCTTCCGAATGTTATTAATTCAGGGTAATTGTGTTACTTCTATAATATGTTGCACAAATACATGATCCAGGATAATTGTGTTATATCTAGTCTTCTTCCGAATGTTATCAATCCAGGGTAATTGTGTTACTTCTATAATATGTTGCACAAATACATGATCCAGGATAATTGTGTTATATCTAGTCTTCTTCCGAATGTTATCAATCCAGGGTAATTGTGCTATATCTAGTCTTCTTCCTAATGTTATCAATCCAAGTT
>NW_013888613.1:0-276 GCF_000517525.1 Limulus polyphemus
ATTATTTTGCTTTGGTCAATCAGTGTTGAGTCTAATTTCCATTTCTTTCAGCCTAATTATCACTCAATCCCGATTGACTAGTAGGGACACTAAGAGTATTCATCTAATGCTTCCTCAGGCAACAAATAATCATCGAATAGTATTTCAATAATATACTTTTTAGTTCATTTTTTCTCATTGAACTTTTAACTTCTAGTTCTAAAACTTTGTCGATTTCGAGCAATTCATTTTTGTTATATTTTTCTAGTTGCTCTAGAGAGGGTGATACAAGAAAAT
>NW_013888614.1:0-274 GCF_000517525.1 Limulus polyphemus
GAATAAGGGTCTGAAGTTCTTGTATTTGCTATCATAATTACATTACCCGTATCAGGGTCTGAAGGTTGTGTATTTGCTATCAAAATTACATTATCCGTATCAGGGTCTGAACTTCTTGTATTTGCTATCATAATTACATTACCCGTATTAGGGTCTGAAGGTTCTGTATTTACTAACATAATTACATTACCCGTATCAGGGTCTGAAGGTTCTGTATTTACTAACACAATTACATTACCCGTATCATGGTCTGAAGTTTCTATATTTAATATTA
>NW_013888615.1:0-276 GCF_000517525.1 Limulus polyphemus
TGCTCTGCCCACCACGGGTATCGAAACCCGGATTCTGGCGTTTTAAGTCCGCAGAAATACCGCTTTGCCACTGGGGGCCCCCTTCCTCTCTTCCTCCCACACAAATTTATAACACCCCATTTAAATCACTTTTACTACTTGGCTCCTGTTATTCTAAATCGAATGAACCTAAATATTTGGATACACCTAATTTCAGATTATTCAAATTAAAGGTTTCGAATTATGCTTTCAAATATTTTTCTGCATTTGAATTAATGATTGTGAGAAACATTTTTA
>NW_013888616.1:0-276 GCF_000517525.1 Limulus polyphemus
GATAGTTTGATACCTCTTGCAGTATAAATGACATTACGTGCTCTCTACCACGAGAACCGGCGCTTTCAACGTGGTATGAACGATGACGATTTAATATTTGGTTATAAGGGCTTTTATGCATTTCTTCTACAAAACACGGTTGTCTAAATCGTAGGTTTTATTGTTGTTGTTTTGTGTGTGTGTGTGTTCATTCCTTTGTGGAATACAGAGTTGTTTTATTAACTCGTTGTTGATAGAGAATGCTGGAAAGTGGCACCCCAGTCCTAAGTACACTAG
>NW_013888617.1:0-276 GCF_000517525.1 Limulus polyphemus
GTATGGGCGTCTTTATCATTTTCCAATTCCAAGCCGCTGGGGTGGTGGACCATGGAGCATCCTCTAGAATGTGATAATGATAGACGATACATATAATGATAAAACTGTTCAGTTGAGAGAAGGGCAGTGATGTTCTGCTGGTGTAGATGATATATCCTCCAATCTGATGCTCCATCTCTGTATGGGTTTTATCTGAGGGGATGTGGTAGCTTTGGAGTGAGCCATCAAAATTGCAGTTCACCCCTTCGATTGAAATCCCATGAATGTTGGTTCCCT
>NW_013888618.1:0-275 GCF_000517525.1 Limulus polyphemus
GTGTACTTTCAATAACAAGACATAAGATTTAACGATACTGTGTACTGTCAGTAAGAAAACACAAAATTTAACGATACTGTGTACTGTCAATAAGAAGACACAAGATTTAACAATACTGTGTTTTTTCAATAAGAAGACACAAGATTTAACGATACTGTGTACTGTCAATAAGAAGACACACGATTTAACAATACTGTGTACTATCAATAAGAACACACAAGATTTAACAATACTGTGTACTCTCAAGAAGAAGACACAATAATCAAAGATAATGT
>NW_013888619.1:0-276 GCF_000517525.1 Limulus polyphemus
GTCTAACTATCTACTGATACCTAGTTATCACCTGTCTAACTATCTACTGATACCTAGTTATCACCTGTCTAACTATCTACTGATACCTAGTTATCACCTGTCTAACTATCTACTGATACCTAGTTATCACCTGTCTTCTTGTTGTTCCTTGTTTCAGCAACTATCTACTGATACCTAGTTATCACCTGTCTTCTTGTTGTTCCTTGTTTCAGCAACTATCTACTGATACCTAGTTATCACCTGTCTAACTATCTACTGATACCTAGTTATCACCTG
>NW_013888620.1:0-377 GCF_000517525.1 Limulus polyphemus
GTAAAAACTAATATTTTATATAATAAGTACAAACATATTTATGAAAATAAAATTGTTAAAATACTACATGAATATATACAGTCCAATGTGAGTTTTACCAATATCTAGATATGATACACAACGTATTAAAAGTTAGAGACAAGTATTGCGTCATCGAGATCATGTGATTCTCACGCTCTCTACTTTCTAGAATTATCCTGTACTTTGGCGAATGTTCTACTTCTTACTAGATATAGGGTAGGCTGGTATATAAAAGAAGAAAAGGTAATGTGTGTGCATGAATATATACAGTCCAATGTAAGTTTTAGCAATATCTAGATATGATACACAACGTATTAAAAGTTAGAGACAGTTTTGAAAAAATATTAAATTAATAT
>NW_013888621.1:0-276 GCF_000517525.1 Limulus polyphemus
TGGGTAACGTACATTAACACGTTGGTTGTACCATACTTTGGCAGTACATGGGTAACGTACATTAACACGTTGGTTGTACCATACTTTACCAGTACATGGGTAACATACACTAACACGTTGGTTGTACCATACTTTCCCAGTACATGGGTAACATACACTAACACATTGGTTGTACCATACTTTACCAGTACATGGGTAACATACACTAACACGTTGGTTGTACCATACTTTACCAGTACATATGTAACATACACTAACACGTTGGTTGTACCATAC
>NW_013888622.1:0-275 GCF_000517525.1 Limulus polyphemus
CTTCATTTATATTACTACTAACAATAGAAATGTATAAGCAGGGTGGTCATTTATCTTTTGGTCAAGCTGGATCACTCCTTGTTTTCTACTCTTTCATCAATTTGATGAGACGTAGTTATTTCTCAAAGTCTGGAAATTAATTAACATTTCGATCAAAGTTACCTGACAGTGGATTGAATAATGAGTTAAAGTCCAGTATTGGAACTTGGTAAATGGTTTTCAAGGCATGCTGAATTATGAGTTAAAGTCTGGTATTGGAACTTTGTAAATGGTTT
>NW_013888623.1:0-276 GCF_000517525.1 Limulus polyphemus
CTTATTGACAGTACACAGTATCGTTAAATCTTGTGTCTTCTTATTGAAAGTACACAGTATCGTTGAATCTTGTGTCTTCTTATTGACAGTACAACGTGTCGTTAAATCTTGTGTCTTCTTATTGACAGTACACAGTATCGTAAAATCTTGTGACTTCTTATTGTAAGGACAAATTATTGTTAAATATTGTTTTTTTACTGACAGTACACATTATCGTTGAATATTGTGTCTTCTTATTGACACTATACAGTATCGTTAAATCTTGTGTCTTTTTTA
>NW_013888624.1:0-276 GCF_000517525.1 Limulus polyphemus
ATCTACTGGAGAGAAGTATTATAAAACATTGTCTATTAGATCTACTGGAGAGAAGTATTATAAAACATTGTCTATTAGATCTACTGGAGAAGAGTATTATAAAACATTGTCCATTAGATCTACTGGAGAGGAGTATTATAAAACATTGTCTATTAGATCTACTGGAGAGGAGTATTATAAAACATTGTCTATTAGACCTACTGGAGAGGAGTATTATAAAACATTGTCTATTAGATCTACTGGAGAGGAATATTATAAGACATTGTCTATTAGATC
>NW_013888625.1:0-276 GCF_000517525.1 Limulus polyphemus
GTCTTTTTTGGTTATGCTGTTAAGAGCCCTTAAGTCCACACAGCAACGTTGGGTCCCATCCTTCTTCTGTACCAATACAACGGGAGCTGACCAGGGTCTATCTGATTTTTCAACTATCCCTTCCTTAATTAGACCATCCATGACATTCTCTATCTCTTTTCGCTTTGCTGGAGCTATTCTCCTTGGAGGGATCTTTATTGGACGGTGATTGCCTGTGTTTATTCTGTGCTCTACCAGGTTTGTGCAGCCGGGGTCATGATCTCCTTTCGAAAAGAC
>NW_013888626.1:0-275 GCF_000517525.1 Limulus polyphemus
AGCTAGCTCAGATATATCTCAGGCTACCATAACACCTAGCTAGCTCAGATCTATCTTGGGCTACCATAACACCTAGCCAGCTCAGATCTATCTTGGGCTACCATTACACCTAGCTAGCTCAGATCTATCTTGGGCTACCATTACACCTAGCTAGCTCAGATATATCTCAGGCTACCATAACACCTAGCTAGCTCAGATCTATCTTGGGCTACCATAACACCTAGCTAGCTCAGATATATCTCAGGCTACCATAACACCTAGCTAGCTCAGATATA
>NW_013888627.1:0-276 GCF_000517525.1 Limulus polyphemus
AAGTTTTTCTTCATTACCCATTCAATCCGTCTTCAGCCATTATTAGTCTTAAAGTGGGTTCCTCGTCACCGAATAGGTACTAGTATGTTTACTTACAATATTTTTGGTCAAAATAAATTTAGATCTCAATAAATATGTTCTATTTTTGATAAATTAGGCTTGTTTATTTGTGGGTTGTTTGAATATGGTAAGCTTAACAGTTTTGTTCAGCAAGTAAAGATTTGATCATTTGAGTCACTAGAATATTTTGCTTTTGCTACTTTAATCTTGTCAAAG
>NW_013888628.1:0-276 GCF_000517525.1 Limulus polyphemus
CACAGGTAGCCATTGTGTAGGTTTGTGCTTAATTTAAAACAAAAAAAAATGTATCCAGAGCTAAAAATAATTTTTACGTCAAAAGTCCACACAGGCTGGATCAGTTACTTCATAACACCCTTTGATAAGACAAATTATTCTCCTATCTCTCTCTGCTATTACAATACAAGCTGTGAAACTCACTTTAGTAATTGCCCGTTACAGTTAATCTCACACACAGTCTAACTTCACTTTTACTTTCACTAACTTAGTAGCCTATATATATATATATATATA
>NW_013888629.1:0-276 GCF_000517525.1 Limulus polyphemus
GTAAAATCACTCCACAAACACCTAGGTGTAACTTTTGTTACCGAATTTATAACAACCATACTCATCTTTAGCTTTACTTGGCACAACTACTCCATGAACACCTAGGTGTAACTATAGTTACCGAATTTATAACCATCATACTCATCTTTAGCCTTATTTGGTACAACAACTCCACGAACATCCTAGGTGTAACTCTAGTTACCGAATTTATAACAACCATACTCATCTTTAACGTTATTTGGTACAACAACTTCACGAACACGTAGATGTAACTCT
>NW_013888630.1:0-275 GCF_000517525.1 Limulus polyphemus
CAGGGAATAATCGTGTCTGAAATTGTATGTTTCATACTTTAATTGTAACTACAGAAATACTCGGGGGAACAGTTGTGTCTGAAATTGTATGTTTCATACTTTAAGTGTAACTACAGAAATATTCAGGGAATAATTGTGTCTGAAATTGTATGTTTCATACTTTAAGTGTCGCTACAGAAATACTTAGGGAAATAGTTGTTTCTGTAATTGTATGTTTCCTACTTTAATTGTAACTACAGAAATACTCGGGGAACAGTTGTGTCTGCAATTGTATG
>NW_013888631.1:0-276 GCF_000517525.1 Limulus polyphemus
CAGAATATCAAAATATGAAAAAGTTTCCTTAAGTTGTACAAGTGGACCAAGTTAAATTAGCCATATACTATAATCCTAGTACTTTCCATTTGGACTGATACTGTCAAATTCGAAGAATTTGGGGTTAATATCAAACCTTGATCTCCTAAATGGTAGTCAATAAGGCTACCTTAAATAGGGCTACTGTGGAAGATGCAAAAACCTCTGCCAAAGACCAGATCAAAAACAGGTTATGATTGGCACTTCTCCCCAAAATGGGTTCAACCTCCTCTCAAT
>NW_013888632.1:0-276 GCF_000517525.1 Limulus polyphemus
ACAGTACACAGTATCGTTAAATCTTGTGTCTTCTTATTGACAGTACACAATATTGTTAAATCTTGTGTCTTCTTATTGACAGGACACATTGTTGTTAAATCTTCTGTCTTCTTATTGACAGTACACAGTATCGTTAAATCTTGTGTCTTCTTATTGACAGTACAAAGTATCTTTGAATCTTGTGTCTTCTTATTAACAGTACCCAGTATCGTTAAATCTTGTGTCTTCTTATTGACAGTACACAGTATCGTTAAATCTTGTGTCTTCTTATTGACA
>NW_013888633.1:0-276 GCF_000517525.1 Limulus polyphemus
AGATCTTACTTTCAGTTTATTATCCTGCTGGGTACTAGTTAGTGTAAGATCTTATATTTAGTTTATTATCCTGCTGGGTACTAGTTAGTGTCAGACCTTACTTTGAGTTTATTATCCTGCTGCCACAGCGCACCCTAGTAGACAATAATGAATGTCACGCTGTGGACAGCCAATCCCGTTTTTAAGTGTCTGAGAACGAATTCAGTCAACCGAGGTCCAGTCACAATAGGATTATACACAACTCTCGGCTCTGTGGGTTTTACGGTAAAGTAATGC
>NW_013888634.1:0-276 GCF_000517525.1 Limulus polyphemus
TAGTACGACATTTTGTACAGTTTGTAAATAAACGTAGCTAACAGTATTATCGTCAGTACGACATTTTGTACAGTTTGTAAATAAACGTAGCTAACAGTATTCTCGTCAGTACGACATTTTGTACAGTTTGTAAATAAACGTAGCTAACAGTATTATCGTTAGTACATTTTGTACAGTTTGTAAATAAACGTAGCTAACAGTATTCTCGTTAGTACGACATTTTGTACAGTTTGTAAATAAACGTAGCTAACAGTATTATAGTTAGTACGACATTTT
>NW_013888635.1:0-276 GCF_000517525.1 Limulus polyphemus
TGAGCTCTCTTATGCCCAGGTTTATTACAGTGCCAGCAAAGTCCCTCAAACCTCTCTGAAAGTAGACCTTTTCTGGCCTTGAATCCAGATGACTGTACCAACCTAGGTACCTCTGTGCTGGACTTAACGTAGGATTCAAATTCGAGAGCTCTGGCCATTGCATCCTGCATGGTAGAGGGGTGTACTTGCTTCACTTGTATCTTAAGTTGTGGACTGTCCAAGGCATCTACGAACTGATCCCTCAGCAACGACTTGAGGAGATCGGGTGGTGCAGTT
>NW_013888636.1:0-277 GCF_000517525.1 Limulus polyphemus
TAACAATAAACAAACGGTACGTCTGTATACTGCACATGTTCATATATAGGTAACAATAAACAAACGAAATGTCTGTTTACTGCACATGTTCATATATTGGTAACAATAAACAAACGATACGTCTGTATACTGCACATGTTCATATATAGGTAACAATAAAAAACGATACGTTTGTTTACTGCACATGTTCATATATTGGTAACAATAAACAAACGAAATGCCTGTATACTGCACATGTTCATATATAGGTAACAATAAACAAACGGTACGTCTGTAT
>NW_013888637.1:0-276 GCF_000517525.1 Limulus polyphemus
AAACTACTCCCTTACTATATACTTACTTATATATATATATATATGACATGAATAACCAATTGAAAAACTCAGAATGTCCCTCTTAGCCATGTTAATGGTGCCATTTCTTTCTTTTGAATCAATATTTCAACGAGATAGGGTGTGTCTTTAGTCTGCTCGAAATTTCATATTTTTTTAGCCTAAAATACATCTTAGTTACTAAGCTTGATAAATTATAGGGGAATTCTGTGGTATTAATTTACGATTTTTTAATTATTGAAATGTATATATATATAT
>NW_013888638.1:0-275 GCF_000517525.1 Limulus polyphemus
TGTGAGAAGGGTGTTGTGGGTTTAACCTGTGTTAGACTACTGCTGTGAGAAGGGTGTTGCGGGTTTAACTTGTGTTAGACTACTGGTGTGAGAAGGGTGTTGTGGGTTTAACCTGTGTTAGCCCACTGCTGCTGTGAGAAGGGTGTTGTGGGTTTAACTTATGTTAGACTGCTGCTGTGAGGAGGGTGTTGCAGGTTTAACTTGTGTTAGACTACTGGTGTGAGAAGGGTGTTGTGGGTTTAACTTGTGTTAGACTGCTGCTGTGAAAAGGGTGT
>NW_013888639.1:0-276 GCF_000517525.1 Limulus polyphemus
ATCCAGTGGATACAAAACATATTGTTACGTAACAGAAACCTAGATCCAGTGGATCTAAAACATATTGTTAGGTAACAGAAACCTAGATCCAGTGGAAACAAAAACATATTGTTAGGTAACAGAAAACTAATTCCAGTGGATGTGAAAGATATTGTTAGGTAACAGAAACCTAGATATAGTGGAAACAAAAACATATTGTTAGGTAACAGAAACTTAGTTCCAGTGGATACAAAACATATTGTTAGGTAACAGAAACCTAGATATAGTGGAAACAAA
>NW_013888640.1:0-276 GCF_000517525.1 Limulus polyphemus
GTTTAAGAAGGATTAAAAATACCATTATGAAAGTCATTAAAATATAGTTTAAGAAGGACTAAAAATACCGCTATCAAAGTCAAAAATATCTAGTCTAATAAGGCCTAAAAAGTCAGTTATGAAAGTCGACCAAATCGAGTTGAAGAAAACTAAAAACACGTTTTCAAAATCAAGAAAATCCATTGGAAAACGTACTAAAAGGACCCTTATCAATGTCAATAAAATATGGAGGAAGGAAGACTAAAAGACCGTTATAACAGTCGAGAAAATATAGTG
>NW_013888641.1:0-277 GCF_000517525.1 Limulus polyphemus
AACGTTTGTAATGCTTAAAAAAAATTACAAATGGCAAGTATCTGTGGAACATGCTGCTCTTTAGGGTTAGAATATAGACATCGCGGAAGCGGACTTGTTATTACCATTGCTGTTGTCTAAATGCCATTCATGTTTATGGAGTTGATGATCAGTTATACTTGTCATAAAATATATCTATTTATTAAAAACTGTGCATTTTAAATAATAAAATTGATATTCTTTTATCATTTTCACTCATACATACACGCACACACACATATATATATTATAAATTAAT
>NW_013888642.1:0-277 GCF_000517525.1 Limulus polyphemus
GTTTCCTCTTCCGGTATGTAAATCCAAGTGATACATACTAACTTTTGTTTCCTCTTCCGGTATGTAAATCCAAGCGATACATGCTAAACTTTGTTTCCTCTTCGGGTATGTAAATCCAAGCGATACATGCTAAGCTTTGTTTCCTCTTCGGGTATGTAAATCCAAGTGATACATACTAACCTTTGTTTTCTCATCTGGTATGTAAATCCAAGTGATACATACTAACCTTTGTTTCCTCTTCTGGTATGTAAATCCAAGTGATACATACTAACTTTTG
>NW_013888643.1:0-276 GCF_000517525.1 Limulus polyphemus
AAAGATCTCTAAATTTGATAATGTGATGCAGACTCTACTGTAGCTTACGTGATACAGAGTTCTCTAAATTTGATAATGTGATGCAGAGATCTTTGTACTATTGATAATGTGATACGGAGTTCTCTAAACTTGATAATGTCATGCAGACTCTACTGTAGCTAACTCTAAATTTGATAATGTGATGCAGACTCTACTGTAGCTTACGTGATACAGAGTTCTCTAAATTTGATAATGTGGTGCAGACTCTACTGTAGCTAACGTGATACAGAGTTCTCT
>NW_013888644.1:0-276 GCF_000517525.1 Limulus polyphemus
GAAACTGTAAATTACTGCTCGCAGAGTTTTGTTAATTACATCAATAGAAACTGTAAATTACTCCACGCAGGGTTTTGTTAATTACATCAATAGAAACTGTAAATTACTCCACGCAGGATTTTGTTAATTACATCAATAGAAACTGTAAATTACTGCTCGCAGAGTTTTGTTAATCACATCAATAGAAACTGTAAATTACTCCTCGCAGGGTTTTGTTAATTACATCAATAGAAACTGTGAAATTACTCCTCGCAGGGTTTTTGTTAATTACATCAA
>NW_013888645.1:0-276 GCF_000517525.1 Limulus polyphemus
ATATATTGAAAGAACTACCAGCCAATATCCATCTGTATTAAAAGACCTACCAGTCACTATCCATCTGTATTAAAATACCTACCAGTCACTATCCATCTATAATAAAAGACCTACCAGCCAATATCCATCTGTATTAAAAGACCTAACAGTCACTATCCATCTGTATTAAAAGACCTACCAGCCACTATCCATATATAATGAAAGACCTACCAGCCACTATCCATCTGTATTAAAAGACCTACCAGCCACTATCCATCTGTATTAAAAGACCTACCA
>NW_013888646.1:0-275 GCF_000517525.1 Limulus polyphemus
AATGGGATATCTCGAGGTATTACACTTTCAACCGATATTACCAAATGAGATATCTCATGGTGTTACATCTTCAACCGCTATTACCAGATAAGATATCTCATGGTGTTACATCTTCAACCGCTATTACCAAATGAGAATATCTCGAGGTATTACACCTTCAACCGATATTACCAGATAAGATATCTCGAGGTTATTACACCTAAACGTCGACAGTATCAGTTCTTTCTTCAAGTACTACTAAAGCAACAATATCAGTTCTTTCTTTAAGTGTTACT
>NW_013888647.1:0-276 GCF_000517525.1 Limulus polyphemus
TTAACGATACTGAGTACTGTCAATAAGAAGAGACACTATTCGACGATAATGTGTACTGTCAGTAGGAAAACACAATATTTAACAATAATGTGCCCTGTCAATAAGAAGACAGAAGATTTAACGATACTGTGTACTGTCAATAAGAAGACACAATATTTAACGATACTGTGCACTATCAATAAGGAGACACACGATTTAGCAATACTGTGTACTATCCATAAAAAGATACAAGATTTAGTGTGTACCATCTATAAAAAGACACAAGATTTAACGATA
>NW_013888648.1:0-277 GCF_000517525.1 Limulus polyphemus
GAAGGAAGATCAAAAGTCCGTTATAAGAGTCGACAAAATAGAGTGGAAAACTGACTAAAACGACCCATATCAATGTCAACAAAATCTATTGAAATTAAAACTAAAAGACCTTTATAACAGTCGACAAAATATAGTTTAAGAAGGATTAAAAATACCTTTATGAAAGTCATTAAAATATAGTGTAAGAGAGACTAAAAATACCGTTATCAAAGCCTAAAATAACTAGTCTAAGAAGGCCTAAAAGTCAGTTATGAAAGTCGACAAAATCGAGTGGAAG
>NW_013888649.1:0-276 GCF_000517525.1 Limulus polyphemus
AAGGCGTTAGATCACAAAGGAGTACCAGAAGCCATACAGAAGCTTTATGGTGTGACAGGACATTCTACAAGATTGTGGGGACCAGTGTGGGTAACTATTGAGCTCATGGGCGTAAAGGACAGACACAAAGTATACTTGGCTGACATTGAAGACCAATGCATATTAGGATTGGACTATCTACTACCGAGGATGTTTGTAACTGATTTTGATAAAATGACGTTTGGGAACAACAAAGGCCAAGTTCCGGTAACTGTTAAAAGAGAGGTTGAACTAATT
>NW_013888650.1:0-277 GCF_000517525.1 Limulus polyphemus
ATGCTGTATTTTATTGTTAACAAATCACCGATATCAGTTACGATATCATTATTAGACATGCTGTATTTTATTGTTAACAAATCACTGACATCAGTTACGATATCATTACTAGACATGCTGTATTTTATGTTAACAAATCACTGGCATCGGTTACGATATCATTACTACACATGCTGTATTTCATTGTTAACAAATCACTGACATCAGTTACGATATCATTACTAGACATGCTGTATTTTATTGTTAACAGATCACTGACATCAGTTACGATATCATT
>NW_013888651.1:0-274 GCF_000517525.1 Limulus polyphemus
GTTAAGAAAAATGTACAAAGAACCAGCTACAGTCTATTGTGATTTTATCACAAATATTGGGCCTATCAGTAGGAATCGCAATTATTTACAATAATTATGCTATGCACAACTGTTATATTTTTTAAGAATGATTGATATATTGATCTGCCGGTATTTAGGTAGTAAATAATTTAGATATTATTTATCGTCTCAGTTATATATCATTTTGGGTAAGTTTACTTGCCACATCTGCACTTAACATAGCGATACTATATCTTCACAGAACGTACTCAAC
>NW_013888652.1:0-276 GCF_000517525.1 Limulus polyphemus
TTCTATTACAATCCTTTGAAGGTTATCTCAGTAAAGTCAATATTCTATTACAATCCTTTGAAGGTTATCTCAGTAAAGTCAATATTCTATTACAATCCTTTGAAGGTTATCTCAGTAAAGTCAATATTCTATTACAGTCCTTTGAAGGTTATCTCAGTAAAGTCAATATTCTATTACAATCCTTTGAAGGTTCTCTCAGTAAAGTCAATATTCTATTACAATCCTTTGAAGGTTATCTCATTAATTCAATATTCTATTACAATCCTTTGAAGGTTC
>NW_013888653.1:0-275 GCF_000517525.1 Limulus polyphemus
TTTATGAGTGTCTTGAGTTGTAATTGTTTTTATGAGTGTCTTAGGTAGTATATTGTTTTTATGAGTGTCTTTGGTAGTATATTGTTTTTTTGAGTGTATTGAGTAATATATTGTTTTGTGAGTGTATTCAGTAGTATATTGTTTTTATGAGTGTCTTTGGTAGTATATTGTTTTTATGAGTGTCTTGAGTTGTAATTGTTTTTATGAGTGTCTTAGGTAGTATATTGTTTTTATGAGTGTCTTGAGTTGTAATTGTTTTTATGAGTGTCTTAGGT
>NW_013888654.1:0-275 GCF_000517525.1 Limulus polyphemus
GACAGTACACAGTATCGTTAAATCTTGTGTCTTCTTATTGACAGTACACAGTATCGTTAAATCTTGTGTCTTCTTAGTGACAGTACACAGTAGTCGTTAAATCTTGTGTCTTCTTATTGACAGTACACAGTATTTAGTAAATCTTGTGTCTTCTTATTGACAGTACACAGTATTGTTAAATCTTGTGTCTTCTTATTGACAGTACACAGTATTGTTAAATATTGTGTCTTTTATGACAGTACACAGTATCGTTAAATCTTGTGTATTCTTATGAC
>NW_013888655.1:0-272 GCF_000517525.1 Limulus polyphemus
ATTTAACAATACTATGTACTATAAAAAAAAAGACAAGATTTAACGATACTGTGTACTGTCAATAAAAGACACAAGATTTAACAATAATGTGTCCTGTCAATAAGAATATACAGGATTTATCAATACTGTGTCCTGTCAATAAGAAGATACAGGATTTATCAATACCGTGTACTGTCAGTAAGAACACAAGATTTAACGATACATTGTACTATCAATAACAAGCCACAAGATTTAACAATACTGTGTCCTGTCAATAAGAAGAAAAAGGATTT
>NW_013888656.1:0-275 GCF_000517525.1 Limulus polyphemus
GTGTACTTTCAATAAGAATACACAAGATTTAACGATACTGTGTACTGTCAATAAGAAAACACAAGATTTAACGATACTGTGTACTTTCAATAAGAAGGATCAAGATTTAACAATACTGGATACTGTCAATAAGAAGACACAAGATTTAACAATACTGTGTACTGTCAATAAGAAGACACAAGATTTAGCAATACTGTGTATTACCAATAAGAAAACA
Organism: Limulus polyphemus; assembly: GCF_000517525.1. Taxonomy (NCBI): domain Eukaryota; kingdom Metazoa; phylum Arthropoda; class Merostomata; order Xiphosura; family Limulidae; genus Limulus; species Limulus polyphemus. Next base: position 218 of record NW_013888656.1, read on the forward strand.
CACGATTTAGAAATACTGTGTACTGTCAATAAAAGACACAAGATTGAACGATACCGTG
>NW_013888657.1:0-276 GCF_000517525.1 Limulus polyphemus
CATGTCAACCACGTTATTCTCCTGCAGTCTCATGTCAACCACGTTATTCCCCTGCAGTCTCATGTCAACCACGTTATTCTTCTGCAGCCTCATGTCAACCACGTTATTCTCCTCCAGCCTCGTGTCAACCACGTTATTCTCCTCCAGCCCCATGTCAACCATGGTATTCCCCTGCAGCCCCATGTCAACCACGTTATTCTCCTGAAGCCTCACGTCAACCACGTTATTCTCCTGAAGCCTCACGTCAACCACGTTATTCTCCTGCAGCCTCGTGTC
>NW_013888658.1:0-275 GCF_000517525.1 Limulus polyphemus
GTCTCTTCATTATCACACACAGTACTTGCTACTGAATAACATACATCTACTGTGGTTCATATACACCAAAGTATTGTGTATCTCTTTATTATTACACACAGTACTTGATACTGAATAACATACTTCTACTGTGGTTCATATACACCAAAGTATAGTGTGTCTATTCATTATTACACACAGTACTTGCTACTCAACAACATACCTCTGATATGGTCATATACACTAAAGTATAGTGTGTCTCTTCATTATTACACTCAGTACTTGCTACTGAATAA
>NW_013888659.1:0-275 GCF_000517525.1 Limulus polyphemus
AAGTAAAACATTGTTTAGAAAACTTTAATCAACGTGATTACTTCAAACAGCATTCAACAGATTAAAACATTGTTTAGAAAACTTTAATCAACGTGATTACTTCAAACGGCATTCAACAGAAGCAAAACATTGTTTAGAAAACTTTAATCAACGTGATTAATTCAAACAGCATTCAACGGAAGCAAAACATTGTTTAGAAAACTTTAATCAACGTGATTACTTCAAACAGCATTCAACAGAAGTAAAACATTGTTTAGAAAACTTTATCAACGTGA
>NW_013888660.1:0-276 GCF_000517525.1 Limulus polyphemus
CGTAGGTTATGAATACAACGGACGAGAGAGGATGATGTATCTAGTGACAGGATTCAAGATCAAGTTTAGTAACCGAGATGTAGGTTATGAATACAACGGACGAGGGAGGACGGTGTATCTAGTGACAGGATTCAAGTTTAGTAACCGAGACGTAGGTTATGAATACAACGGACGAGAGAGGACGATATATCTAGTGACAGGATACAAGATCAAGTTTAGTAACCGAGACGTAGGTTATGAATACAACGGACGAGAGAGGACGATGTATCTAGTGAC
>NW_013888661.1:0-273 GCF_000517525.1 Limulus polyphemus
GTATTTAGATAAACAATGTGATGTTACACTAGAGCACATTTATTGACAGATATTTAACCAGTATTTAGATAAACGATGTGGTGTTACACTAAGAGCACATTTATTGACAGATATTTAACCAGTACTTAGATAAACGATGTGGTGTTCCTCTGAGAGCACATTTATTGACAGATATTTAACCAGTATTTAGATAAACGATGTAGTGTTACACTAAGAGCACATTTATTGACAGGTATTTAACCAGTATTTAGATAAACGATGTAGTGTTACACT
>NW_013888662.1:0-275 GCF_000517525.1 Limulus polyphemus
GTTTGTGATTATTTAGTTCATTGTGACATTTGTCCAGTTTAATATTATATTTGCTATGCTTAATATGAAGGTGGTCAATAAATTATTTAACGTTTGTCTAGTTTAATATGCCATTTGTGATTATTTAGTTCATTGTGACATTTGTCCAGTTTAATATTATATTTGCTATGCTTAATATGAAGGTGGTCAATAAATTATTTAACATTTGTCTTAGTTTAATATGACTATTTGTGATTATTTATTAAGTTCATTGTGACGTTTGTCCTAGTTTAATA
>NW_013888663.1:0-276 GCF_000517525.1 Limulus polyphemus
TGTGAAGACAGTTAAAACATCAAGTTAGCGTTCCTTACACAGTTAAACTTTGTGAAGACAGTTAAAACATCAAGTTAGCCTTTGTTAAACATTTAAACTTTGTGAAGACAGTTAAAACATCAAGTTAGCGTTCCTTACACAGTTAAACTTTGTGAAGACAGTTAAAACATCAAGTTAGCGTTCCTTACATAGTTAAACTTTGTGAAGACAGTTAAAACATCAAGTTAGCCTTTGTTAAACAGTTAAACTTTGTGAAGGCAGTTAAAACATCAAGTT
>NW_013888664.1:0-277 GCF_000517525.1 Limulus polyphemus
TGAGTATTGTAGTGTTTTAGACACGTTTATAGGATGAGTATTGTGGTGTGCTAGATACGTTTAGTGGATGAGTATTGTTGTGTGTTAGACACGTTTAGAGGATGAGTATTGTGGTGTGTTAGACACGTTTAGAGAATGAGTATTGTGGTGTGTTGGACACGTTTAGAGGATGAGTATTGTGGTGATTTAGACACGTTTAGAGGATGAGTATTGTGGTGTGTTAGACCGTTTAGAGGATGAGTATTGTGGTGTGTTAGACACGTTTAGAGGATGAGTA
>NW_013888665.1:0-276 GCF_000517525.1 Limulus polyphemus
GCGTTTACATCTGTTCAGAATAGTGGGATTTCAACATCTGGGACAAACGTAAAAACACCTCAGACTTGGCTAAAGTTCTGTTATCTAATCTATATAAAAACCAGTGTGTGTGTGTGTGTGTTACGTCACGGTTAATTGCTCTTGATTTCTCGAAATAGGAGGAGCCATAAAAGACAAAATGCATTTATCCAGATAGAATAGTTCGATTACTGTTTGCCCATTACGATTTTAGTGACGGGGTGCAAAGGAGCTGTGAGTGTGTGTGTGTGTGGGGGG
>NW_013888666.1:0-273 GCF_000517525.1 Limulus polyphemus
CTACCATTCTCTACAGGTTGATTTAGCTTGTAATGTCTGTCATAAAACACACATCACTACCATTCTCTACAGGTTGTTTTAACATGTAATGTCTGTCATAAAACACACATCACTACCATTCTCTACAGGTTGATGTAGCTTGTAATGTCTGTCATAAAACACACATCACTACCATTCTCTACAGGTTGTTTTAACATGTAATGTCTGTCATAAAACACACATCACTACCATTCTCTACAGGTTGATTTAACATGTAATGTCTGTCATAAAACA
>NW_013888667.1:0-276 GCF_000517525.1 Limulus polyphemus
GACAGATCTACTTCAGTGGTTGTGTAAATAGCATCAGGAGGCCACGTCAACCAGTCTGGTGACGGATCAGCTCCACAGTATAGTAAACTCCAGTAGTCATGGAAATTAACAGTAGGAGGCCACGTCAATCTGTGAGATGATGGATTAACTCCACGGTACTGTAAATGGTATAAAGAGGCCACATCATTTTGTAAAGTGATGGATCTACTTCAGTGGTTGTGTAAATAGCATCAGGAGGCCATGTCAACCAGTCTGGCGATGGAGCAGCTCCACAGT
>NW_013888668.1:0-276 GCF_000517525.1 Limulus polyphemus
ATTAAGGTTTTAAATTTTATGTGGAAGGTTATTAAGGTACAAGCTTTCTGTAGAAGGTTATTCAGGTATAAACTCCATATGGTAGGTTATTAAGGTATAAATTTCATGTGGGAGGTTATTAAGGTTTAAACTTCATGTGGGAGGTTATTAAAGTTTAAACTTCATGTGGGAGGTTATTAAAGTTTAAACTTCATATGTAAGGTTATTAAGGTTTAAACTTCATGTGGGAGGTTATTATGGTATAAACTTCATATGTAAGGTTATTAAGGTTTAAAC
>NW_013888669.1:0-276 GCF_000517525.1 Limulus polyphemus
ACGAAAGCTATCTGCGCTAGCCGTCCGTAATTTAGCAGTGAAAGACTAGAGGGAAGGCAACTAGTCATCACCGCCCACTGCCAACTCTTGGGCTACCCTTTTACCAACGAATAGTGGGATTGACCGTCACATTATAACACCTCTACGGTTGAAAGGAAGAGCACGTTTGGTGGGATGGGGTACGAACCCGCGACCCTCAGATTAAGAGTCAAGAGCCCTAACCACCTGGCCATGGCAAGACTTTAGGTCAGATAATGACTAGATATCATATGTGGA
>NW_013888670.1:0-277 GCF_000517525.1 Limulus polyphemus
AATAGCTTTATACTGTAGTTCCAGACAGAAAAACAAATAAAGTGCTTATAAAATAAAATATTGTACCCGGTGGGGGGGGTATAAAATAAAATATTGTACCCGGTGGGGGGGTTATAAAATAAAATATTGTACCCGGTGGGGGGGGGGGTTATAAAATAAAATATTGTACCCGGTGGGGGGTACTTTTAAGATTCCGTATACATCGAGGATTGAGAACTTCTAACGCTAGGAGGTGGGATTCGATCATCACGGTGGATATAGCACACATAGCCCATTG
>NW_013888671.1:0-276 GCF_000517525.1 Limulus polyphemus
CTTGGTGTCGGTATCGTTGGGGTCGTCAGTCTGGATTCTTCGATCTTTCTTGACGACCCTAGTCTGGGTTTCTTGGTGTACAGGAACTGGGCTGTCTGTTGAAGTTGAGGCGTCGCACATGGTTGGTAGGGGTGACATGGTTGTCGTGGCTCTTGTCATTCTCTTGGTGTCGGTATCGTTGGGGTCGTCAGTCTGGATTCTTCGATCTTTCTTGACGACCCTAGTCTGGGTTTCTTGGTGTACAGGTACTGGGCTGTCTGTTGAAGTTGAGGCGTC
>NW_013888672.1:0-276 GCF_000517525.1 Limulus polyphemus
TGTTTATTAACACGTTTAACACTGAAGTACTATGTTCATTAACACATATAACAATGAAGTACTATGTTCATTAACACGTATAACACTGAAGTATTATATTCATTAACGTGTACATCACTGAAGTACTAAGTTCATTAACACGTATAACACTGAAGTATTTTATTCATTAACGTGTACATCACTGAAGTACTATGTTCATTAACACGTATAACAATGAAGTACTATGTTCATTAACACGTATAACACCGAAGTACTATGTTCATTAACACGTATAAC
>NW_013888673.1:0-276 GCF_000517525.1 Limulus polyphemus
GTGTTGGCTAATGGTTAGATGAACAGTGTTTGGTATTGCCTGATGGTTAGATGAACAATGTTTGGTATTGGCTAAGGGTTAGATGAACAATGTTTGGTATTGGCTAATGGTTAGATGAACAATTTTGGTATTGACTATTGGTTAGATGAACAATGTTTGGTGTTGGCTAATGGTTAGATGAACAGTGTTTGGTATTGGCTAAGGGTTAGATGAACAATGTTTGGTATTGGCTAATGGTTAGATGAACAATGTTTGGTATTGGCTAATGGTTAGATG
>NW_013888674.1:0-276 GCF_000517525.1 Limulus polyphemus
TAAAGTTAGGTAAAGAGTTTGTTAGATTTTGATATACACTATAAAATTAGGTAAAGAATTTTTGGGTAGATTTTGGTATACACTATAAGGTTAGGTAAATAATTCTGGGTAGATTTTGATATAGACTATAAAGTTAGGTAAAGAGTTTTTTAGTATATTTTAGTATACACTATAAAGTTAGGTAAAGATTTTGGGGGTAGATTTTGGTATACACTATAAATTAACTAAATATTTTTTCGGTAGATATTGATATACAATATAAGGTTAACTAAATAG
>NW_013888675.1:0-277 GCF_000517525.1 Limulus polyphemus
CTAACCATTAGTCAATACCAAACATTGTTCATCTAACCATTAGCCAATACCAAACATTGTTCGCATATCCTTTAGCCAATACCAAACATTATTCATCTAACCATTAGCCTATAGCAAACATTATTAATCTAAGCATTAGGCAATACCAAACATTGTTCATCTCACCATTAGCCAATACCGAACATTGTTACTATTTTATGAGAAACATTATTCATCTAAGATTAGCCAATAGCAAACATTATTAATCTAACCATTAGCCAATACCAAACATTGTTCA
>NW_013888676.1:0-274 GCF_000517525.1 Limulus polyphemus
GGACATGAAAAACTGACCTACATTGTTTCCTCTAGCAACTGGACATGAAAACTGACCTACATTGTTTCCCCTAGCAACTAGACATGAAAACTGACCTAAATTGTTTCCTCTAGTAACTGGACATGGGACCTGACCTAAATTGTTTCCTTTAGTAACTGGACATGGGACCTGACCTACATTGTTTCCTCTAGCACCTGGACATGAAAACTGACCTAAATTGTTTCCTCTAGCAACTGGACATGGGACTTGACCTACATTGTTTCCTCTAGCAATT
>NW_013888677.1:0-276 GCF_000517525.1 Limulus polyphemus
ATTATTGTAACTCAAGTTTTATTATTATTATTATTGTAACTCAAGTTTTATTATTATTATTATTGTAACTCAAGTTTTATTTTTATTATTATTGTAACTCAAGTTTTATTATTATTATTGTAACTCAAGTTTTATTATTATTATTATTGTAACTCAAGTTTTATTATTATTATTATTGTAACTCAAGTTTTATTATTATTATTGTAACTCAAGTTTTATTATTATTATTATTGTAACTCAAGTTTTATTATTATTATTATTATTGTAACTCAAGTT
>NW_013888678.1:0-275 GCF_000517525.1 Limulus polyphemus
CTGTATTATGTTTGCACTACAACATACATGTAGTGATTATATCATAATTATAGTGGTATTGTTGTGGTTATAATATTGTATTATGTTTGTTCTAAAACATGCATGTAGTGATTAAAACACAAGTATAGTGGTACTGTTGTGGTGATACTAGTGTATTATGTTTTTACTACAACATGCATGTTGTGATTAAAACACGAGTATAGTGGTACTGTTGTGGTGATACTAGTGTATTATGTTTTTACTACAACATGCATGTAGTGATTATATTATAAGTG
>NW_013888679.1:0-330 GCF_000517525.1 Limulus polyphemus
CCTGTAACTTAAATGTTACATATAAAAATAAGGTAATACATTATGTCTCTGGAGAAAAAAAGAAACCTGTACCTTAAATGTTACATATAAAAATAAGGTAATACATTATGTCCCTGGAGAAAAAATAAATAAACCTGTAACTTGAATGTTAGTTCTCTGAAAAAAAATAACAGTAACCAGAAATCAAAACCTTAAATTAATTAATATGTTTAAACAAAATAGTAACGTCACACTTCACGTGAAAAACGATAAAAATTCAGCCACCATGACTCATACAAAGTACCTCACACAAACTTCATCTTCAATAACTAGGGATGAATGTGTTTCGGG
>NW_013888680.1:0-276 GCF_000517525.1 Limulus polyphemus
ACAGTACACAGTATTGTTAAATCTTGTGTCTTCTGATTGAGAGTACACAGTATTGTTAAATCTTGTGTCTTCTTATTGACAGTACACAGTATCGTTAAATCTTTTGTCTTCTTATTGACAGTACACAGTATTGTTAAATCTTGTGTCTTCTTATTGAAAGTACACAGTATCGTTAAATCTTTTGTCTTCTTATTGACAGTACACAGTATTGTTAAATCTTGTGTCTTCTTATTGAAAGTACACAGTATCGTTAAATCTTGTGTCTTCTTATTGACA
>NW_013888681.1:0-270 GCF_000517525.1 Limulus polyphemus
GGATTTACAGACATCAACAGTGTGGATTTACAGACACCAACAGTATGGATTTAGCAGACACCAACAGCATGGATTTACAGACACCAACAGCATGGATTTACAGACACCAAAATGTGGATTTACAGACACCAAAAATGTGGATTTACAGACACCAAAAATGGATTTACAGACACCAACAGCATGGATTTACAGACACCAAAAATGTGGATTTACAGACACCAACAGCATGGATTTACAGACACCAACAGCATGGATTTACAGACACCAACA
>NW_013888682.1:0-272 GCF_000517525.1 Limulus polyphemus
AGTGTAACTTAGTGGACAAAGACGTGTACAGTGTGACTTAGTGAACAATAATGACGTGTACAGCGTGACTTAGTGAACAATAATGACGTGCACAGCGTGACTTAGTGAACAATAATGACGTGTACAGTGTGACTTAGTGGACAAGAAAGACTTGCACAGCGTGGCTTAGTGGACAATAAACATTTGTACAGTGTGACCAGGTGGACAATAAACATTTGTACAGTGTGACTAATGGACAATAAACATTTGTACAGTGTGACTAATGGACAATA
>NW_013888683.1:0-393 GCF_000517525.1 Limulus polyphemus
CGGTATCATTGAGAGTCACTTTATCTGAACGGTATTTTTCAGAATCACTTTATCTGACTAGTATCTTTGAGAGTTACTTTATTTGACTAGTATCTTTGAGAGTCACTTTATCTGACTAGTATCTTTGAGAGTCATTTTATCTGAACGGTATCTTTAAGAGTTACTTTATCTGAACGGTATCATTGAGAGTCACTTTATCTGAACGGTATTTTTCAGAATCACTTTATCTGACTAGTATTATTGAGAGTTACTTTATTTGACTAGTATCTTTGAGAGTCACCTTATTTGACTAGTATCTTTTAGCGTCACTTTATTTGACTAGTATCTTTGAGAGTCACTTTATCTGACTTGTATCTTTTAGAGTCACTTTATCTGACTAGTATCTTTTAGAGT
>NW_013888684.1:0-275 GCF_000517525.1 Limulus polyphemus
ACCAACAGTCCTTCTCTAACCAGATGATAAGGTTTCACCATTATTGTACTAAACATCTGGAAATAATGCCTGTTATGTTATATAGTAACTAGCTTTGTTACCAACAGTCCTTCTCTAACCAGATGACAAGGTTTCACCATTATTGTACCAAACATCTGGAAATAATGCCTATTATATTATATAGTAACTAGCTTTGTTACCAACAGTCCTTCTCTAACCAGATGACAAGGTTTCACCATTATTGTACCAAACATCTGGAAATAATGCCTATTATG
>NW_013888685.1:0-412 GCF_000517525.1 Limulus polyphemus
ATGAACTGTTTGATAGAGAAGTGTGAAGTTGTTAAATATTTTAGGTAACATGAACTGTTTGATAGAGAAGTGTGAAGTTGTTGAATATTTTAGGTAACATGAACTGTTTGATAGAGAAGTGTGAAGTTGTTAAATATTTTAGGTAACATGAACTGTTTGATAGAGAAGTGTGAAGTTGTTAAATATTTTAAGTAACGTGAACTGTTTGATAGAGAAGTGTGAAGTTGTTAAATATTTTAAATAACATGTTTGATAGAGAAGTGTGAAGTTGTTAAATTATTTTAGGTAACATGAACTGTTTGATAGAGAAGTGTGAAGTTGTTAAATATTTTAGGTAACATGAACTGTTTGATAGAGAAGTGTGAAGTTGTTAAATATTTTAGGTAACATGAACTGTTTGATAGAGAAGTGT
>NW_013888686.1:0-277 GCF_000517525.1 Limulus polyphemus
ACGCAAAATATCAAAATTTTTCAAGTCTTAAGGTTTGTAAAGCAATGTTTTTCTCATTCTTTTTTTTTATTTTGCATGTTGTCTATCTATCATGCTAAGTAAATTTCATTTTAAGATTAAAAATACTTTTATTCATCAGAAAATTTTCAAATAATTTCACATGCAAAATCTTTATAATGTCTAGATAGTTATGAAATATTTCTTAAGAAAAACTATATTTTATCTGTTATTTTCAGTAACAAATCTCTGTATGGGTTAAGTACATTTGACTGATCTC
>NW_013888687.1:0-272 GCF_000517525.1 Limulus polyphemus
CCCCTGATGAGGAAAGTCTCCTTTTAAAAATCTTTGGATTATTGGTTCACCCCTGATGAGAAAGGTCTATCTTTTGAAAACCTTTGGATTACTGGTTCACCCCTGATGAGGAAAGTCTACCTTTTAAAAATCTTTGGATTATTGGTTCACCCCTGATGAGGAAAGTCTACTTTTGAAAACCTTTGGATTACTGGGTCACCCCTGATGAGGAAAGTCTACCTTTTAAAAACCTAATTCTACAGTCTTTCTTGTTTTGCTTTATTTACGACAAC
>NW_013888688.1:0-276 GCF_000517525.1 Limulus polyphemus
GTTTTTGATTTAGCACTTATGAGATCAATTAAACAGAAGTTCACTCTAAGCTTTGCACTTATGAGATCAATTAAACAGCAGTTCAATCTAAGCTTTGCACTTATGAAATCAATTAAACAGTAGTTCATACTAAGCTTTGCACTTATGAAATCAATTAAACAGCAGTTCAATCTAAGCTTTGCACTTATGAAATCAATTAAACAGCAGTTCATACTAAGCTTTGCACTTATGAAATCAATTAAACAGCAGTTCATTCTAAGCTTTGCACTTATAAAA
>NW_013888689.1:0-275 GCF_000517525.1 Limulus polyphemus
TTATTGTTTAACCAAGTGGCTACCACACACGTTATTGTTTAACCAAGTGTCTACCACACACATTATTGTTTAACCAAGTGTCTACCACACACATTATTATTTAACCAAGTGTCTACCACACACGTTATTGTTTAACCAAGTTGCTACCACACACATTATTGTTTAACCAAGTGTCTACCACACACTTTATTGTTTAACCAAGTGTCTATCACACACTTTATTATTAGAACAAGAGACTCCACATGCGGTGGAAAGGCACCATTTGGAACATTTTG
>NW_013888690.1:0-274 GCF_000517525.1 Limulus polyphemus
AGTACAGATAACAACACAGGCTTGCGATGATTTTATTGTCTAGTACAGATAACAACACAGGCCTGCGATGGTTTTATTGTCTAGTACACATAATAACACAGGCTTGCGATGATTTTATTGTCTAGTACAGATAATAACACAGGCTTGCGATGATTTTATTGTCTAGTACAGATAATAACACAGGCTTGCGATGTATTTTATTGTCTAGTACAGATAATAACACAGGCCTGCGATTGGTTTTATTGTCTAGTACAGATAATAACACAGGCCTGCG
>NW_013888691.1:0-504 GCF_000517525.1 Limulus polyphemus
TACGTACAAGTGTTTCATATACATATGTACGTACAAGTGTTTCATATACATATGTATATACGTACAAGTGTTTCATATACATATGTATATACGTACAAGTGTTTCATATACATATGTATGTACGTACAAGTGTTTCATATACTTATGTATGTACGTACAAGTGTTTCATATACATATGTATGTACGTACAAGTGTTTCATATACATATGTATGTACGTACAAGTGTTTCATATACATATGTATGTACGTACAAGTGTTTCATATACATATATGACATATTTAACACTTGATGTATGAGAAAGTAGAACCAATAACAGGCTGTGATCAGTACACTTCTCTATTTAACACTTGATGTATGAGAACCCTGTTATTGGTTCTACTGAGAAGTGTACTGATCACATATTTAACACTTGATGTATGAGAACCCTGTTATTGGTTCTACTGAGAAGTGTACTGATCACATATTTAACACTTGATGTATGAGAAGCCTGTTATTGGTTCTAC
>NW_013888692.1:0-277 GCF_000517525.1 Limulus polyphemus
AATATTTCATTAAGTTCAAAATGCGTCACAGAGTCTCACACAGATGATAGTCGGACGATTGAGATTAGTTTCGATTTTAAAACAACCAACATCTTACTTACTTATCTGGTTTCTTCACCGTTCAGAAAATAAATCTTGTTATGAAATGAACTAATCACCATTTCCATTTTCAATTTCCGTTCTCTGACCAGCGTGCGGTGTCTTTTGTTAAAGGAAATAAGAGTAATTTCCGTTCTCTGACCAGCTTGGGGTGTCTTTTGTTAAAGAAATAAGAGTC
>NW_013888693.1:0-963 GCF_000517525.1 Limulus polyphemus
TAAATTCATATTTTCACCGAAAAGCCATGTTTTTTACCAAATTTATATAAAAAATTGTTTTTACTTCATTTTTCAACACAAAGATGCCCTTGATGTAACACTTCCAAAATGGATATCGTTTCATCCAAAATTCACAATAGTTATTGCATGACATGTAATCAAAACTTCGCTTATATTCGGTTTTACTGTTTTTTTGTCGTCATTATATTGTAAACATCGAAGAGCTTTAAAAATAAGATTATTCAAACAACAAACTCTGCATTTAAAAGGCCATGAAAAAGTAATAGAAACATATAGGATTGTGCTTGTTTCGTCGGAATACTCAAAACTGAGACATTATAACATTATCGAAAAATGATATGTCTCGAGAAAAGCAAAAAAACAAAATCGATTTTTCGCTAATCTAGAGTAAAGACAATCGAAAATGTGGAAATTATTTTATAAGAAGACGGCATCAAAAAAGCACTTTTTTCCATTTTTCAAAAAAATTCATATTTTCACCGAAAAGCCAAGGCCCATGTTTTTTACCAAATTTGGATAAAAAACTGTTTTTCCTCATATTTCAACACAAAGATGCCTTTGATGTAACACTTTCAAAATGGATGTCCTTTTCATCAAAATTGACAATAGTTATTGCATAATTTGTAATCAAAATTTCTCTTATATTCGATTTTCCTGTATTTTTTTTTGTCGTCATTTATATTGTAAACAAAGAAGAGCTTTAAAAGTAAGATTATTCAAACAAAAACCCCTGCATTTAAAAAGCCATGACGTCTTCTTATAAAATGATTTCCACATTTTCGATTGTTTTTACTCTAGATTAGCGAAAATTCGATTTGTTTTTTTTTTGCTTTTCTCGAGACATAACATTTTTCAGTAATGTTATAATGTCTCAGTTTTGAGTATTCCGAAGAAACAATCACACTCCGATATGTTTCTATTACTTTTGCATCAAAAAAGCAC
>NW_013888694.1:0-361 GCF_000517525.1 Limulus polyphemus
GTGTTTTCTTCCTAGAGATAAATGTGACATAAAAGCAGTGTTTTCTTCCTAGAGATAAATGTGATATAAAAGCAGTGTTTTCTTCCTAGAGATAAATGTGGCATAAAAGCAGTGTTTTCTTCCTAGAGCTGAATGTGACATAAAAGCAGTTCTTTCTTCCTAGAGCTGAATGTGATATAAAGGCAGTTCTTTCTTCCTAGTGATAAATGTGATATAGAGGCAGTTCTTTCTTCCTAGTGATAAATGTGATATAAAGGCAGTTATTTCTTCCTAGTGATAAATGTGATATAAAGGCAGTTCTTTCTTCATAGTGATAAATGTGATATAAAGGCAGTGTTTTCTTCCTAGAGATAAATGTGAC
>NW_013888695.1:0-276 GCF_000517525.1 Limulus polyphemus
TTCCAAAATTAATAGATCATTTATTATTAAGAAGACAAGTAATTTTCATGAATTAATTCAGATGGTTTTAGATAAAAGGTCTTCATCTCTGTAATAATGTAGCTGTGCTAATACTGAACTTTATATTCATTTATCATTACTGTTTAACTTTAATCATTCAAATTCACCCAAGATGGGTTTACAAGTGTAACATAGTGGTCAAAATTATACATGTATCTACCTTGAAAATTACTCTCACTCCACTTTCAATCTTCTAATGCTTAAGACAAAACTGAC
>NW_013888696.1:0-275 GCF_000517525.1 Limulus polyphemus
CGTACCACACCGAATGTTACAGAACCTTAATATGCCTCAGAATAATGGAAATCCACCCTGGCAGTTCATATGTTGCAGAACCTGAAAACAGCCAATCATACGTACCACACTGAATGTTACAGAACCTTAATATGCCTCAGAATAATGGAAATCCACCCTGACAGTTCATATGTTGCAGAACCTGAAAACAGCCAATCATTCGTACCACACTGAATGTTACAGAGACCTTAATATGCCTCAGAATAATGGAAATCCACCCTGACAGTTCATATGTT
>NW_013888697.1:0-276 GCF_000517525.1 Limulus polyphemus
GAAACTAAGCTTTAAGATGTGATAATGATAATAAACTAAACTAAAACACCATTTTGATAAAGATAATGTGTACATCATTAAGGAATTTAAGCTTTAAAATGTGATAATGATAATAAACTAAATTGAAACACCATTTTAATAAAGATAATGTGTACATCATTAAGGAAATTAAGCTTTAAGATGTGATAATGATAATAAATTAAATTAAAACACCATTTTAATAAAGATAATGTGTACATCATTAAGGAAATTAAGCTTTAAGATGTGATAATGACA
>NW_013888698.1:0-677 GCF_000517525.1 Limulus polyphemus
TGCTGTAATGTACATGTTTTACTCTACATCTGCATGCTGTAATGTACATGTTCTACATCTGCATGCTGTAATATAACATGTTTTACTCTACATCTGCATGCTGTAATGTACATGTTCTACATCTGCATGCTGTAATGTATGTGTTTTACTCTACATCTGCATGCTGTAATGTACATGTTCTACATCTGCATGCTGTAATGTATGTGTTTTACTCTACATCTGCATGCTGTAATGTACATGTTCTACATCTGCATGCTGTAATGTACATGTTCTACAAACATGTATATTACAGCATGCAGATGAGTATTAAACATGTATATTACAACATGCAGATGTAGAGTAAAACATGTACATTACAGCATGCAGATGTAGAGTAAAACATGTACATTACAGCATGCAGATGTAGAGTAAAACATGTACATTACAGCATGCAGATGTATTGCTGTAATGTACATGTTTTACTCTACATCTGCATGCTGTAATGTACATGTTTTACTCTACATCTGCATGCTGTAATGTACATGTTTTACTCTACATCTGCATGCTGTAATGTACATGTTTTACTCTACATCTGCATGCTGTAATGTACATGTTCTACATCTGCATGCTGTAATGTACATGTTTTACTCTACATCTGCATGCTGTAATGTACATGTTTTACTCTACATCTGCATGCT
>NW_013888699.1:0-276 GCF_000517525.1 Limulus polyphemus
TGGTTGTTGCAATATACATCCTGACTCTTTCACAAGAATATAGATTTCTCCATTATCAACAACGGTGATAGCAGTATGTAACCATAACCCCTCATGTTTCCAGTAGAATATGTTGAGCTGTGTCGCCATATTATGCAACTTTTTGACAACGGTGATAGCAGTATGTAACCATAACCCCTCATGTTTCCAGTAGAATATGTTGAGCTGTGTCGCCATATTATGCAACTTTTTGACAACGGTGATAGCAGTATGTAACCATAACCCCTCATGGTTCCT
>NW_013888700.1:0-276 GCF_000517525.1 Limulus polyphemus
ACAAGGTCAAAGCCACACTGGAGTGTTTTCAGAAGAGGAAAGTGAACGACTTGGAGTGCCCCAGTCAAAGTCCTGACATGAATTTAATGGAAAATCTATTGTGAGACTTGAAGATTGCACTCCATCAACGATCCCCAACGAACTTGTCAGAATTGGAGCAATTTTGCCAGGAAAAATGGGCAAAAATTATACAATCCCATTATACAAAGCTGTAGATACCTACCTAAAAAGACTCACAGCAGTAATTGCTGCCTAAAGTGCTTCCACCAAGTACTG
>NW_013888701.1:0-272 GCF_000517525.1 Limulus polyphemus
GTGTGTGTGCATGAAAATGTACGACATTCACACAAGAACACACGAACTGTGTGTGTGTGTGGAACGTACGACGTTCAAACACACACATAAACACACGTACTGTGTGAAATGTACGCCATCCACACACACATAAACACACGTACTGTGTGAAATGTACGCCATCCACACACACACTCGAACTGTGTAGAAAATACGCCATCTAAACACACAAGAACACACGAACTGTGTGTGTGCATGAAATGTACGACATTCACACAAGAACACACGAACTG
>NW_013888702.1:0-273 GCF_000517525.1 Limulus polyphemus
ATTTAACGATACTGTGTAATGTCAATTAGAAGACACAAGATTTAACGATACTGTGTAATGTCAATTAGAAGACACAAGATTTAACGATACTGTGTACTGTCAATAAGAAGACACAAGATTTAACGATACTGTGTACTGTACAAAAGAAGACACAAGATTTAACGATACTGTGTACTTCAATAAGAAGACACACGATTTAACAATACTGTGTACTGTCAATAAGAAGACACAAGATTTAAAGATACTGTGTACTGTCAATAAGAAGACACAAGA
>NW_013888703.1:0-276 GCF_000517525.1 Limulus polyphemus
GTATATATTAATGGTAGCAGGATATAAAGAGACAGTATATATTAACGTATTGAGATTCAATAGTGTATTAATAATGGCAAAAAGCTATAAGCATGAGACAGTATATATTAATGGTAGCAGGATATAAAGAGACAGTATATATTAACGATAACGGGATATAAAAAGACAGTATATATTAATGGTAGCTGGATATAAAGAGACAGTATATATTAACGGTAACAGGATATAAAGAGACAGTATATATTAATGGTAGCAGGATATAAAGAGGCAGTATAA
>NW_013888704.1:0-645 GCF_000517525.1 Limulus polyphemus
GTGTGTCTTCTTATTGACAGTACACAGTATTGTTGAATATTGAGTCTTCTTATTGACAGTACACATTATTCTTAAATCTTTTGTCTTCTTATTGAAAGTACACAGTATCGTTAAATCTTGTGTCTTCTTATTGACAGTACACAGTATCGTTAAATCTTGTGTCTTCTTATTGACAGTACACAGTATCGTTAAATCTTGTTTCTTCTTATTGACAGTACACAGTATCGTTAAATCTTGTGTCTTCTTATTGACAGTATTATATTGTTAAATCTTGTGTACTGTCAATAAAAGACACAAGATTTAACAATACTGTGTACTGTCAATAAGAAATCCTAATATTCAACGATAATGTGTACTGTCAGTAAGAAAACACAGTATCGTTAAATCTTGTGTCTTCTTATTGAGAGTACACATTATTGTTAAATCTTGTGTGTTCTTCTGTCCATTTAACTATACTGTGCACACAAGATATACTGTGTACTGTCAATAAGAAGCGTTAAATCAACGATACTGTGTACTTTCAATAAGAAGACACAAAAATCTTGTGTCTTTTTATTGACAGGACACATTATTGTTAAATCTTGTGTTTTCTTACTGACAGTACACATTATCGTCAAATATTGTCTCTTCTTATTGACAGTACAG
>NW_013888705.1:0-277 GCF_000517525.1 Limulus polyphemus
CTATGCAATCTTTGTGTTCTAACACTGCAACAACTCCCATCTTCGGTATGTAATATTTGTTTTTTAACACTGTAACAACTCCCATCTTCGCTATGCAATCTTTGTGTTCTAACACTGTAACAACTCCCATTTTCGGTATTTAATATTTTTTTAACACTGTAACAACTCCCATCTTCGGAATGTAATATTTGTTTTCTAACACTGTAAGAACTCCCATCTTCGGTATGTAATCTTTGTTTTCTAACACTGTAAGAACTCCCATCTTCATTATGTAATC
>NW_013888706.1:0-372 GCF_000517525.1 Limulus polyphemus
AAAAACTTCGATACAAAACCAAGTTGGCTTCAAAGAGTAATGGCAAAATAAACAGTAACATTTACAGCTAAAAAAAAGTTATTTTCCATTGTTCGACAGATGGCACCACAGAGATTTAATGAGCACCTGTGCTCCTTCCCTTTCGTATTCAATAAATGGGTCGTCTTTTAAAATATTCATATGGTC
This sequence comes from Limulus polyphemus, assembly GCF_000517525.1. NCBI lineage: Eukaryota > Metazoa > Arthropoda > Merostomata > Xiphosura > Limulidae > Limulus > Limulus polyphemus. The sequence continues at coordinate 187 of NW_013888706.1, forward strand.
TGTATGCCAGTCTGTCTTAAATTGAATAAAAATCATTTACAGTTTAAGAAACTCATTCTTGAAACTCAGTGTGGCAGATCTTGGCGTGTCGGTATTTCTCTTAGTTCTGGTAGAATGTTTCATCCGCTCTAACTCATTTCACAAACACTCGTATACGTGCAACGCCAGTGAAACTTTTAATATTTT
>NW_013888707.1:0-275 GCF_000517525.1 Limulus polyphemus
AGTGAGAATGGGGTACAAACTGATCCTGATAAGGTGAAAGCAGTGCATGACTGGCCAACACCAGACAATGTTTGAGAGCTAAGAAGTTTCTTGGGTCTCTGTACTTACTACCGCAAATTTGTGAAGGACTTTGTAACTATAGCTGCTCCACTACATGATTTGACTAAAAAAGGCCAAAAGTTTGAATGGACAGTTTCTTGCCAGCATTCTTTCAAGATGTTGAAGAAAAAATTGGCCTCTGCTCCACTTTTAAAGCTTCCAGATCCCTCACTACT
>NW_013888708.1:0-276 GCF_000517525.1 Limulus polyphemus
GATTTGAAACCAATAATTGATTTTCTAAAAACAAGTGTTTTGCGCCCTGCTTTGGAGAAGGTGTCTAGTCTAAGCCCTGTGACAAAGAACTATTGGGCACAATGGAACCAGTTGAGGCTTGATGATTGTATTCTTCTCTGAAGATGGGAAAGTGATGACCTGGCAAACAGTTATACCGAGAAAGTTATGGGAAGTTGTGCTCCATCAATCCCATGATAGTTTAACAGGAGGACATCTTGGAGTTAAAAAGACATTGAATCACCTACGGCAGAGATT
>NW_013888709.1:0-348 GCF_000517525.1 Limulus polyphemus
AATGATGTCATTAATCCCATCATATAGAGATAAACATTAGCCACAATTCCCGTGCTAGAATGGTGTCATTAATCCCATCATATAGATATAAACATTAGCCACAATTCCCGTGCTACAATAGTGTCACTAATCCCATCATATAGATATAAACATTAGCGACAATTCCCGTGCAACAATGATGTCATTAATCCCATCATATAGATATAAACATTAGCCACAATTCCCGTGCTACAATAGTGTCATTAATCCCATCATATAAAGATAAACATTAGCCATAATTCCCGTGCAACAATGATGTCATTAATCCCATCATATAGATATAAACATTAGCCACAATTCCCGTGCAAC
>NW_013888710.1:0-276 GCF_000517525.1 Limulus polyphemus
AGTTTGTTTGTTTGTTTGTTTTTGAATTTCGCGCAACGCTACACGAGGGCTATCTGCGCTAGCCGTCCCTAATTTAGCAGTGTAAGACTAGAGGGAGGGCAGCTAGTCATCACCACCCACCGCCAACGAATAGTGGGATTGACCGTCACATTATAACGCCCCCACGGCTGAAAGGGCGAGCATGTTTGGTGGGATGGGGATGCGAACCCGCAGATTGCGAGTCGAGTGCCTTAACCACCTGGCCATGCCGGGCCTGTTAGGCAGTTAGTTAAAATT
>NW_013888711.1:0-273 GCF_000517525.1 Limulus polyphemus
GCTACACAGATTAGTGATTTGTATTTATCGTGCTATTATTGATACTAGAGTAATTATCAAATTAGTATTGAAACTGGATTGATTAGGAGTTTGCTACGCAGATTAGTGATTGGTATTTATCGTGATATTATTGAAACTAGAGTGATTATCATATTAGTATTGCAGCTGGCTTGATTAGGAGTTGGCTACACAGATTAGTGATTTGTATTTACCGTGCTATTATTGAAACTAGAGTGTATTATCATATTAGTATTGAAACTGGATTGATTAGGA
>NW_013888712.1:0-276 GCF_000517525.1 Limulus polyphemus
ATCAGACACGACGTTATGTTTATTCCCACGACGAAAAAAAAATATGGCTTAAGCTACTTCCATAACGAAAACTAAAGGTTTCTTGTACTTCCACAACAGAAGCAAAATATTAGCTGTGATATTGTTATCCCTACTACGAAACCTGAATATCTTCTATATTGTACTTACTCCAACAATGAAGAAATGTTTGCTATGTTGTAGCTATTTCCACAAAGAAAAAACTATGCTATAGTTAATCCTACAATAAAAATTATTATGTTGTGTTATAGTTATTTC
>NW_013888713.1:0-276 GCF_000517525.1 Limulus polyphemus
CATTGACAGTTCGCTGTGGATTGACGAGTTCGAAATGAATTACTCCTTTGATGTCCTAATAATGCAAAGCATCACTTTCTGCGGATGGAGTCCAGGTTTTGGAGTCGGAAGTGGTATTTGTCTAGGACTGAGCCATTGTTTAATATTTGCATAGAGAATCCATTTTTCATCACCGGTGACAATTCTGTCCAAAAATAGTCCATACGCATTACGCGCCAGAAGAGGCGAATCAACATTCACACGTTGGAAACGATGATCATCGGAGAGTTCGTGAGG
>NW_013888714.1:0-276 GCF_000517525.1 Limulus polyphemus
AACCGAAGTAGTATCTGTAGTAACAACATACACCTAAGGATATAGTGTCGTCTTTTAACCGAAGAAGTATCTGTAGTAACAGACACTCTGTTAAAACTGGGAGTGAAATATACACCTAAGGATATAGTGTCGTCTTTTAACCGAAGTAATGAATTAGAATATCTGTAGTAACAGACTCTGACTGATATTGTTAATTAGAATATCTTTAGTGACAGAGACACTGAGTGATATTGTTAATTAGAATATCTTTAGTAACAGAGACACTGACTGATATTG
>NW_013888715.1:0-310 GCF_000517525.1 Limulus polyphemus
GAATCATTGTCCAATACTAACAGATCTCATAACTCAGATTTCCTTTATTACTTGTGTCTTGAATCATTGTCTAATACTAACAGATCTTATAACTCAGATTTCCTGTATTCTTTGTGTTTTGAATCATTATACAATACTAACAGATCTTATAACTCAGATTTCCTTTATTCCTTGTGTCTTGAATCATTGTACAATACTAAAAGATCTTATAATTCTGATTTCCTTTATTCCTTGTGTCTTGAATCATTGTACAATACCAACAAATCTTATAACTCAGATTTCCTTTATTCCTTGTGTCTTGAATCATTGT
>NW_013888716.1:0-268 GCF_000517525.1 Limulus polyphemus
CTCTAACGACTGTTGTAATTTCTCTTCTCGTTCTTCTTGTTTCTTTTGCTGTTCGTGTATTGCTGCCATCAAGTCTGCTAGGCTGTAGTTTGATTTGCCGCTTCTCGTTTTCCATTTTTTTTTTCTATCCCTCTCTCTGACACCAATTTGTTACGTCTCCGTTTGTTAATTGATTTTTTCCGTAACTTCGTTCCGACGAAACTTTGACGACACAAGTCTTTACTTAATAAAACTGGTTTATCTTTCCGAATATAACTTTACGATACAC
>NW_013888717.1:0-275 GCF_000517525.1 Limulus polyphemus
CAACAACTTAAGTTTACCTCTTTGTATCCATATACCAAGACAACAACATTTGAAAATGAGTTGAATTAACCGAATGTAATGCCCTCCAGTGGCACAGCAGTATGTCTGTATGCTTATGACACTAGAAACCAAGTTTCAGTACCCGTGGTGAGCACAGCACAGATAGCCCATTGCATAGCTTTGTGTTTAACTGCAAACAAAAAATACAAAATAAAAACTGAATGTAACACATCATCTGTAAAGAATTGTACAAGGCTATAATTTAAAAAAAAAAA
>NW_013888718.1:0-275 GCF_000517525.1 Limulus polyphemus
TGGATAACACTGCTCATTTGATAACAGTACAATTATTTCCACACTATGATATCCAGACTTTCCACAGTGTGTTACATATATATCTAAAAAAACATATTCGCCAGTTTGAATGGAAGTTTGAATATATCTGTTCTCTTCCTCGGGCCCGGCATGGCCAGGTGGATAAGGCGCTCGACTCACAATCTGAGGGTCGCGGGTTCGAATCCGCATCCCACCAAACATGCTCGCCTTTCAGCCGTGGGGGCGTTATAATGTGACGGCCAATCCCACTATTC
>NW_013888719.1:0-276 GCF_000517525.1 Limulus polyphemus
GGTGGGCAGAGCACAGATAGTCCATTGTGTAGCTTTGTGCTTAATTACAAACAAACAAACCCAAGGTTGCCGAAGCTCGTGAGATATTACTGAGATTACAGCCACGAATATTGCTAACAGCGAGGGTAGTTAACTCATGAAATTATATTTTTTGATATTTATAACTAAGGACAAAAGAACAGTATATTTAATTAGCTATACTCATGCCGGGATGATTTTTAGTTACAATATATGTGGATAGCTTAATTTCATCAGAAGTTAATATTAATTATTTGG
>NW_013888720.1:0-277 GCF_000517525.1 Limulus polyphemus
CTGATTCCATGAAGCTATCTTATGATAAGAGATCTACTGAAGTCAGCTTTATACCAGGATACAAGGTGTGGTTGTATGATCCCAGGAAGACCAAAGGGAAGTCTCCTAAGCTGTCTTCTCCATGGGAAGGCCCATATGACATAGTAGATCGTCTCTCAGACGTGACTTTCCGAATAAAATGTGGTCGGCGAAGTAAGCCAAAGGTGGTGCAAGTTACTACCACTGATGTAACTGTTACCAGTGATAGGACAATTCCTGATGGAGCAAATAACCTCAC
>NW_013888721.1:0-276 GCF_000517525.1 Limulus polyphemus
CGTTACTGAAAGTCATGTATGAGTACATTGTTGTAGAACTGTCAGACAATTCCAGAAAATGCCGCAGGCCTAATAGCCTTCCACAGTAACTAGCAGTTATCCCTGTCCGGAGAGCGGGGGTATTTCTGCTAGTTATATATAATTTAAGGTTGTTATTGTGATAAAAGTTAAGTTTTATTGTACAGTATAATTTAATCTAGTTATTTACAAGTACATTTACAGGGAAAGACCAGAGGTTTGACAAGCTCTTCACTTTATGTCTTAAAGACAAAATAA
>NW_013888722.1:0-277 GCF_000517525.1 Limulus polyphemus
TATTTGGATATGGTACATAGAAGAGATCTGTGGAAGACCATGGTCACCAACGTCCTGTTTGGATATGGTACATAGAAGAGATCCTTATGGAAGACCATGGTCACCAACGTCCTATTTGGATATGGTACATAGAAGAAATCCGTGGAAGACCATGGTCACCAACGTCCTGTTTGGATATGGTACATAGAAGAGATCCGTGGAAGACCATGGTCACCAACGTCCTATTTGGATATGGTACATAGAAGAGATCCGTGGAAGACCATGGTCACCAACGTCC
>NW_013888723.1:0-276 GCF_000517525.1 Limulus polyphemus
GTTTGTTAACCAATGACTTTGGTGGATATAGGCTCTTGACAACATATGTGTCACATAAAATGTATGTAGATCTATTTGTTTGTTAACCAATGACTTTGGTGGATATGGTTCATGATAACATATGTGTCACATAAAATGTGTAGATCTGTTTGTTTGTTAACCAATGTCTTTGGTGGATATAGGTTCTTGACAAGATATGTGTCACATAAAATGTGTAGATCTATTTGTTTGTTAACCAATGACTTTGGTGGATATAGGTTCTTGACAACATATGTG
>NW_013888724.1:0-276 GCF_000517525.1 Limulus polyphemus
AACTTTGCTGGAGTGTATCCAGTGGCTTCATGCTGTGCTGTTCTATAGGCCATCAACAGTGGAGGGAGTAAGACATCCCAGTCATCTTAGCAGCTATTACAAAACTTTGCCAATTCCTGTCCCAGAGTCCAGTTGTACTTTTCTACCATCCCATCAGACTGTGGGTGAAGTGGCATTGTTCTGGTCTTTCGTATGTCAAACAACTTGCAGCATTCTTGGAACACAGCTGATTTAAGTTACGGCCTTGATCGGAATGCAGTTCGTATGGCATACGAA
>NW_013888725.1:0-275 GCF_000517525.1 Limulus polyphemus
GGCTAGCGCAGATAGCCCTCGTGTAGCTTTGCGCGAAATTCAAAACAAACTAACAAACTACAGTTAATATGTACACAGCGTGGTCACAAATAAATAAACACCACCTTTTCAGAAAAATTTAAAATTTTCAGTCATATTCAAACGAATTGATATATTTATAATTTAATTAATATCTAGTAGATCTTCCTTTCGTTTCGTGGAGTTCGTTGATCCTTTGGGGGCATCGTGAGAATTATCTCGTCAATTTTAGATTGTGGGATTTTTCGCCCACTCTT
>NW_013888726.1:0-357 GCF_000517525.1 Limulus polyphemus
TCTGATTCACTGCAACACTGTATGATCAGTTATTCTGATTCACTGTAACAGTGTATGATCAATTAGTCTGATTCACTGTAACAGTGTATGATCAGTTAGTCTTATTCATTATAACATTGTATGACCAGTTAGTTGATTCACTGCAACAGTGTATGATCAATTAGTCTGACTCATTATAACAGTGTATGGCCAGTTATTCTGATTCACTGTAACAGTGTATGATCAGTTATTCTGATTCACTGTAACAGTGTATGATCAGTTAGAGAGATCAGTTAGATAAATTAGAGATTATGATCAGTTCTATGTGATAAATCAAAGATATATGATCAGTTGTGTATGATAAACTAGGAGTGTAGG
>NW_013888727.1:0-273 GCF_000517525.1 Limulus polyphemus
AAGATTACCAACACCATCTTAATGGGAAAACGTATGCAAATGTGGAAGGTGTTAAAGAGGACATCGACATATTTTTTGCTTCAAAGCCAAGTGATTTCTTTAATCAAAGCATTAATAACCTGATTGTAAGATGGAAAAGCATCATCGATAAGAATGGAGACTATTTCATTTAATAAATGTTTTGCTTTACAAGTTGTTCGGGTTATTTCATCTAAAAAAATCGTCCCTAATTTAGCAGTGTAAGACTAGAGGGAAGGCAGCTAGTCATCACCA
>NW_013888728.1:0-498 GCF_000517525.1 Limulus polyphemus
AAGGGAGCAAGTTGCACGTGGGGAAAAAACGCGCCTGATTTAAATGTCACACCTGAACGCTCACATCCTTTTAATTAAATAAATTACAAAGAATCCAAAACACACTAATTACCTCTGCATACAGAGTCCCCCGTAGCACCTCATCAAAATTCATGCACAATTACGCAAACATACAAACAGTAGCCGATAGACTCTTGCATAATACTATAAATTACTTTAAGAAAAATTGGCAAAAAAACGACCTACTTTGTGAGCTCGACCGTTATTACATATATGATGGAAGTAACTGGCGAGAGGTATTTAGGTCTACTTTCATTTTAAAATAAATGTTTTTTTTTTTTGAGAGTATTTAACGTAAAATTTGTTCGATCAGTCTCTAACTAGTGAAATATGTAACTTGCAGCAAAACACAAAATGTGATCGTAAAAACATACATGGACATTGCCCTGAAAGGGGTCGGAGCAAGTGCGGTTTACTCCGACCCTAGGTTGGACTAAA
>NW_013888729.1:0-277 GCF_000517525.1 Limulus polyphemus
GCTTCTGGCACCGGAAAGGAATTGTTTTGTAACAATATTGTAACAAATTTAGAGTGAAATGTTCCACTTCTGGTATCGAGAAGGAGTTGTTTTGTAACAATATTGTAACATACGTATAGTGAAATGTTCCACTTCTGGTATCGAGAATGAGTTGTTTTTTAACAATATTGTAACATATGTAGAGTAAAATGTTCCACTTCTGGTATCGAGAAGGAGTTGTTTTGTAACAATATTGTAACATTCTTAGAGTAAAATGTTCCAGTTCTGGTATCGAGAA
>NW_013888730.1:0-275 GCF_000517525.1 Limulus polyphemus
ATTTATTATTTTTATTATATTGACCTTTCAGCCGTGCCTGGATAATAATTCAGCAGTCACAATGATGCAGCTCACGTGCACTCATGTTACCAGATGAAATTAACATAAAACTGACCTTTGGTCTGTACAAAGTAACTAATCTTGGCTGTGTTTTAGTAGACTAGTATTTTGTAAAATATAGTCACATTTCAATTATACATTATATATGTATATAGATTATCGCTATTTTGAAATAAGTTCTTAAACTTATTATTCTTAAAACATAGAACAGTAAC
>NW_013888731.1:0-276 GCF_000517525.1 Limulus polyphemus
GTGTCGGTATAATACAGATGTTAAATGTTTCCACTAAGCACTATTAGTCAACATGTCGGTATAATACAGATGTTAAATGTTTCCACTAAGCACTATTAGTCAACGTGTCGGCATAATAATACAGATGTTAAATGTTTCCACTAAGCACTATTAGTCAACATGTCGGTATAATACATATGTTAAATGTTTCCAATTAGCACTATTAGTCAACGTGTCGGTATAATACAGATGTTAAATGTTTCTACTAAGCACTATTAGTCAACATGTCGGTATAAT
>NW_013888732.1:0-270 GCF_000517525.1 Limulus polyphemus
TCTTTTAGTTGACTTGTATTTTGTAAAATAGTCACATTTCAATTATTATACATTATATATGCATATAGATTATTACTATTTTGAAATAAGTTCTTAAACATATTGTTGCATCAGCGAGGTCACGTGACTAGTATCATGCCACCTCTTTTCTAGAAATATCCTGTTCCTTCAAGAATGCCCTAGCATTTACTAGATGTGTGTTAGTCTTGTATATATAAGACGTTCACAACATGACGGGACAACAGTGTAATGAGTAATTGAATGTATGCG
>NW_013888733.1:0-540 GCF_000517525.1 Limulus polyphemus
AAAGTTCAAGAAGGACGTGGCGTGATACTAGTCACGTGACCTCGCTGACGCAGCAATATTAATATATTGTTACGTGTCTCTGGTCGTTAGTTAATTTTCCGTAAAAATTCTTTCCGAAGAAACTTTAGCGATACAAGTCCTTTCTTAAATAAAACTGGTTTATTCTTTCTGAATACTACTTTGAAAGAACTGTGGAAAGCACGGATATTTGAGGAGCCAGTGTAAGAAAAATACTACCAATAAGTCAGCTTCAGGAAATCAATAGTGGTTAGTGCTTTGGGACTTTCACGATGGAGGTTGGTGGGCGTTCCTTTTAGCTAAGTGTAAAATGGCAAGCACACATAGTATGTACGTGACAGGAAAGCTGAATGGCCAAAGGTGCAACTTTATCATAGACTCTGCGTCTCAGCAAACCTTTGTGAGCATCAAGGTGTTAAATCACGAAGGAGTTCCAGAAGCCATACAGAAGCTTTATGGTGTGACAGGACATTCTACAAGATTGTGGGGACCAGTGTGTGTAACTATTGAGCTCATGGGCAT
>NW_013888734.1:0-276 GCF_000517525.1 Limulus polyphemus
GTATTATTGTATGAATCTATCTGTGTAGATTCGTGGTGGGGTATTATTGTATGAATCTATCTGTGTAGAATCGTGGTGAAGTATTATTGTATGAATCTATCTGTGTAGATTCGTGGTGGGGTATTATTGTATGAATCTATCTGTGTAGAATCGTGGTGAGGTATTATTGTATGAATCTATCTGTGTAGATTCGTGGTGAGGTATTGTTGTATGAATCTATCTGTGTAGAATCGTGGTGGGGTATTATGGTATGAATCTGTCTGCGTAGAATCGTGA
>NW_013888735.1:0-275 GCF_000517525.1 Limulus polyphemus
ATTCACATGCCTTATACTGCAGTAATTGTATATAGAGGACCATTTCTAAAAATGGAAAGAGATGAGCGGGGCCACTGTGTTTGATTCAGTACATGAGCAATATTTCAGCAAATAGAAAAGATATGAGGTTCTTATTTTATATTATAGCTTGACAATATCAGTAATTTCAGTTCTTAATTCATACAAAACTATAGACTTAGTATTTTGACATTACAGACATCTAATTTGAACCAGTGACATACCATGTGACACATAAAAATCGATTTTAACTGTTT
>NW_013888736.1:0-276 GCF_000517525.1 Limulus polyphemus
TATATGGATATATAACTGTATATACGTACCACCAATCCAGTGATATATGTATATATTATATAACTGCATGAACGTACCACCAATCCAGTACTATATGTATATATTATATAACTGTATGAACTTACCACCAATCCAGTAATATATGTATATATTATATAACTGCATTGACATACCACCAATCCAGTGATATATGTATATATTATATAACTGCAGGAACTTACCACCAATCCAGTGATATATATATATATATATATATTATATAACTGCACGAACGTA
>NW_013888737.1:0-274 GCF_000517525.1 Limulus polyphemus
ACTATCCCTTTCTTAATTAGACCGTCCATGACCTTCTCTATCTCTTGTCGCTTTGCTGGAGCTATTCTTCTTGGAGGAATCTTTATTGGATGATTGCCTGTGTTTATTCTGTGCTCTACCAGGTTTGTGCATCCGAGGTCATGATCTCCTTTCGAAAAGACGTCAGCATAAATTTGACCAAAAGTTCTTTTACCTGAAGAGCCTGTGATGATGACAAATGGACTATGCTCTTCTTATAGAGGTCAGTCAAATATTCTGGAAGTGTATGTTCCTT
>NW_013888738.1:0-275 GCF_000517525.1 Limulus polyphemus
AACCCGGCCCTAAATTAAAAACGTACTACCAAAAATATTTAGAATCACACAATACCAACGTCATTTAAAAAATAACATGCGATAACTGCCCGGAATTCAACATCGGAGAAACAGGAAGAAAATTGGAAACCAGATTCACAGAACACAATAAAAACAGTCCCATGTTTTCCACCATTGCAACTCAAAAACCATAGTATGTCTATAAAAACACAGTAATTTTAAACAAAGAACCGAACATAAACAAACGAAAAATCAAGGAATCCATCTTAATTGAA
>NW_013888739.1:0-276 GCF_000517525.1 Limulus polyphemus
TAATTCTAGTGGATTTCTAGGTCTGTATACTTAGGATGATTGTCTTTTGTCATTCTACTTTACATAATCAAGTGTTGAGGGTGGCATTGTCTTACCAGATTGAAAGTGTTGTCGATATAGGATCAAATCATGTTTACATAATCAAGTGTTGAGGGTGGCATTGTTTTATCAGGTGGAAAGTGTTGTCGAGATACGATCAAATCATGTTTACACAATCAAGTGTTGAGGGTGGCATTGTCTTACCAGGTGGAAAGTGTTGTCGGGATACGATCAAAT
>NW_013888740.1:0-276 GCF_000517525.1 Limulus polyphemus
TACATTCATTTATCCAAAGTTGCTCTAAGTTCGTAACATTATACATCTATTTATTATTAAATCTTATTGTTTTATTGCTCTTTGAACCATGTCTAACCACTATCCACGCCATTATAAGTTGTAAATCACTCGGGGAATTTGCAGCTCACGTTTCGCTATCGAACTACATCACCCATGAGCTGCTCACATGCGTGCCTTGTGAATCATTTTAATTATATTATTATTATTACTTATTTTACCTAATCTAGTCTTGAATAACTTTAAAAGATCAGTATG
>NW_013888741.1:0-273 GCF_000517525.1 Limulus polyphemus
TAATGATTTCCGCCGTGTTCCTATTCTAAAGCAGGTATCAGTAATCTAACTAAAATTTGACATTTCCGTCGTGTTCCTATTCTAAAGCAGGTATCAGTAATTCAACTAAAATTTGACGATTTCCGTCGTGTTCCTATTCAAAAGCAGGTATCAGTAATCCAACTAAAATTTGACGATTTCCGTCGTGTTCCTATTCTAAAGCAGGTATCAGTAATCCAACTAAAATTTGACGATTTCCGTCGTGTTCCTATTCTAAAGCAGGTATCAGTAATC
>NW_013888742.1:0-276 GCF_000517525.1 Limulus polyphemus
ATGTCTGATTAGATGGCTTATAACAGTTACTAAGTGAGAACTTTCTACCTGTGGAATCCCTGATTGTAATCCACACTGTCTGATTAGATGGCCTATAATATTCACAGTTGCTCATTGATAACTTTCTACCTGTGGAATCCCTGATTGTAATCCACACTGTCTGATTAGATGGCTTATAACAGTTACTAATTGAGAACTTTCTACCTGTGGAATCCCTGATTGTAATCCACACTGTCTGATTAGATGGCCTATAATATTAACAGTTGCTCATTGATA
>NW_013888743.1:0-276 GCF_000517525.1 Limulus polyphemus
CATATTTTTTATCAAGAAATCGAAAATTTCAAAACTGTTTGATTAAGAAATGGTTTGTAATTATTCCTACTAAAAAACATTTCGAAATGTTTCTTAAATGGGTGTACAACCCTAGTAAAATAAGTCATGGTGTTCCCAAACTGTCATTGTACGTTAGTCACCAATTTATTTATTGCTAAATTACATTAGTTTACTTAGGTTCTCGATGAGGACGAGATTATGTGGAATTACCATGCGCACGTTATAACAGCTCTACGCTTACGCGAGTGCACCCGA
>NW_013888744.1:0-276 GCF_000517525.1 Limulus polyphemus
TATTCAGTTATGACTTTGTCTGACTCAATATCTAAATATTACAATCGCTGTATGTGTTGATGTGTAGATATTTAAAACACTCTGGGTTTTATTTACAGATAAGAATTCGGTGTCAAGAACAGTTGAAAGAGAAGTAGATGAAGCTACCTATGAAAAGGAATTATTTAAGGGGAAAAAAGAAGAACAAACCATAACGGAGGAAAACATCAAGATACCAGTGAAGAAAAGAAACGGATGTTTAATGAAATTAAACCAAGTAAGAAAAGCAAAATGGTT
>NW_013888745.1:0-276 GCF_000517525.1 Limulus polyphemus
ATGTGGTATGTAGGGTAATATATTTCTTCCAAGAATCAATCTTTGATGATACTTTGTTGTGTTGTATGTAGGGTAATATATTCTAATGTTACAATTAATGTATTCCTTTCAAGAATCAATTTTTGATGATACTTTGTTATGTGGTATGTAGGGTAATATATTTCTTCCAAGAATCAATCTTTGATGATACTTTGTTGTGTGGTATGTAGGGTAATATATTCTAATATTACAATTAATGTATTCCTTCCAAGAATCAATCTTTGATGATACTTTGTT
>NW_013888746.1:0-273 GCF_000517525.1 Limulus polyphemus
GTGTACTGTCAATAAAGGGACACAAGATTTAACGAATACTGTGTACTATCAATAAGAAGACACACGATTTAGCAATACTGTGTACTATCAATAAAAAGACACAAGATTTAACGATACTGTGTACTGTCAATAAGAAGACACAAGATTTAACGATACTGTGTACTGTCAACTAAGAAGACACAAGATTTAACGATACTGTGTACATTACAATAAGAAACACAAGATTTAACGATACTGTGTACTGTCAATAAGAAGACACAAGATTTAACAATA
>NW_013888747.1:0-276 GCF_000517525.1 Limulus polyphemus
GATAAATACTTAAAGACTTCCAACAACTAATGAAAGTTTACGACAAGATAAATACTTAAAGACTTCCAACAACTAATCAAAGTTTAGGACAAGATGAATACTTAAAGACTTCCAACAACTAATCAAAGTTTAGGACAAGATAACTACTTAAAGACTTCCAACAACTAATCAAAGTTTAGGACAAGATAACTACTTAAAGACTTCCAACAACTAATGAAAGTTTAGGACAAGATAAATACTTAAAGACTTCCAACAACTAATGAAAGTTTAGGACAT
>NW_013888748.1:0-276 GCF_000517525.1 Limulus polyphemus
CCTATCCCTGGTACAGTAAATACTCTACATAGTGTACCCTATCACTGGTGTAGTAAATACTCTACATATTCTACCTATCCCTGGTACAGTAAATACTCTACATACTGTATCCTATCTCTGGTGTATTAAATACTCGACATATTATACCTTTCCCTGGTGTCGTAGATACTCTACATAGTGTACTCTATCCCTGGTGCAGTATATACTCTACATACTGTTCCCTATCCAGGTGCAGTAATAACTCTGCATAGTGTACACTATATCTTTTGTAGTAAA
>NW_013888749.1:0-276 GCF_000517525.1 Limulus polyphemus
CATCTTACAGTTAATGGTAACACTTTGTAACAATACATCTTACAGTTAATGCTACCACTTTATAACAATACATCTTACAGTTAATGGTAACACTTTGTAACAATACATCTTACAGTTAATGCTGCCACTTTGTAACAATACATCTTACAGTTAATGCTACCACTTTGTAACAATACATCTTACAGTTAATACCACTTTGTAACAATACATCTTACAGTTAATGGTAACACTTTATAACAATACATCTTACAGTTAATGCTACCACTTTGTAACATT
>NW_013888750.1:0-276 GCF_000517525.1 Limulus polyphemus
GATTTAACAATTCTGTGTACTATCAATAAAAAGACACAAGATTTAACGATACTGCGTACTGTCAGTAAGAAAACACAAGATTTAACAATAATGTGTCCTGTCAATAAGAAGACACAAGAGTTAACGATACTGTGCACTGTCAATAAGAAGACACAAGATTTAACGATATTGTGTAATGTCAATAAGAAGACACAAGATTTAACGATACTGTGTACTGTCAATAAGAAGACACAAGATTTAAAGATACTGTGTACTTTCATGAAGATGACACAAGAT
>NW_013888751.1:0-275 GCF_000517525.1 Limulus polyphemus
TCATTTACTTCTGCGGCCGTATATCTGTGTTTAGTCCAGCAAGATAACATGTTTTCACTTAAGTTCCAGGGTAAATCCTGGGGCTTCTCTAGTATTCACTCATTTACTTCTGCGGCCGTATATCTGTTTAGTCTAGCAAGATAACATGTTTTTACTTAAGTTCCAGGGTAAATCCTGGGGCTTCTCTAGTATTCACTCATTTACTTCTGCGGCCGTATATCTCTGTTTAGTCTTAATAAACTAAAAAATACTGTACTTTCACTTCTACTAGACGT
>NW_013888752.1:0-276 GCF_000517525.1 Limulus polyphemus
ATTTCACAATAGTATTAAACAACTTTAACTGTATTTCATAATAGTAGTAAACAACTTTAACTGTATTTCATAATAGTAGTAAACAACTTTAACTGTATGTCACAATAGTATTAAACAACTTTAACTGTATTTCGCAATAGTATTAAACAACTTTAACTGTATTTCATAATAGTAGTAAACAACTTTAACTGTATTTCACAATAGTATTAAACAACTTTAACTGTATTTCTCAATAGTATTACACAACTTTAACTGTATTTCATAATAGTAGTAAAC
>NW_013888753.1:0-276 GCF_000517525.1 Limulus polyphemus
TGATTAAGTTAATGAATCCCGGAGCTCTGATTAAGTTAATGAGTTCCAGAAGCTTTGATTAAGTTAATGAGTTCTAGAAGCTCTGATTAAGTTAATGGGTCACGGAAGCTCTGATTAAGTTTGAGTTCCGAAAGCTCTTATTAAGTTAATGAATTCCGGAAGCTCTGATTAAGTTAATGAGTTCAGGAAGCTCTGATTAAGTTAAGAGTCCCAAAAGCTCCGATTAAGTTAATGGGTTCCAGAAGCTCTGATTATGCTTGAGTTCCGGAAGCTCTG
>NW_013888754.1:0-277 GCF_000517525.1 Limulus polyphemus
GTCTGTTTCTGATGCAAAATTAATAGAAAAATATCGGATAGTGCTTAATACTTCGGAAAACTTAAAATTCAGACACTATAGCATTAACTAAAATATTATATCCAGTGAAAAACTAAAAAAAAGAACTTTGCTTAACTCAGAGTAAAAAGAATCCAAATGTGGGAGTTTATTTTATAAGAAGACGTCACGGACTTTAAACATTCGGATTTTATTTGAACAATCTTTATTTTAAAGCTATTCTTTGTTTGCAATATAACTGAAGACAAATAAAAAGAAA
>NW_013888755.1:0-313 GCF_000517525.1 Limulus polyphemus
AGATCTAAAACTAGCATTGTTCTAGTAGGTTCCATTTCTATAGTAGAAGTTAACAATAGATCTAAAATAGCATTGTTCTAGTAGGTTCCATTTCTATAGTAGAAGTTAACAATAGATCTAAAATAGCATTGTTCTAGTAGGTTCCATTTCTATAGTAGAAGTTAACAATAGATCTAAAATAGCATTGTTCTAGTAGGTTCCATTTCTATAGTAGAAGTTAACAATAGATCTAAAATAGCATTGTTCTAGTAGGTTCCATTTCTATAGTAGAAGTTAACAATAGATCTAAAATAGCATTGTTCTAGTAGGTTCC
>NW_013888756.1:0-275 GCF_000517525.1 Limulus polyphemus
AATCTTGTGTCTTCTAATTGACAGTACAGAGTATCGTTAAATCTTGTGTCTTCTTATTGACAGTACACATTATTGTTAAATCTTGTGTTTTCTTACTGACAGTACACAGTATCGTAAAGTCTTGTGTCTTCTTATTGGACAGTACATAGTATTGTTATATCTTGTGTCTTCTTATTGAAAGTACACAATATCGTTAAATCTTGTGTCTTCTTATTGTCAGTACACAGTATCGTTAAATCTTGTGATTTCTTATGACAGTACACATTATCGTTAAA
>NW_013888757.1:0-276 GCF_000517525.1 Limulus polyphemus
AGATGATTGTGCATAATTAATATAGATGTAGTTCTAGTAACAACAGATGATTGTGTATAATCAGTATAGATCTAGTTCTAGTAACAACAGATTATTGTGCATAATTAATATAGATGTAGTTCTAGTAACAACAGATTATTGTGTATAATTAATATAGATCTAGTTCTAGTAACAGAAGATTATTGTGTATAATTAATATAGATCAAGTTATAGTAACAACAGATTATTGTGTATAATTAATAAATATCTAGTTCTAGTAACAGAAGATTATTGTGT
>NW_013888758.1:0-276 GCF_000517525.1 Limulus polyphemus
AAGGTTTCATTAAATCTTCTTCATACATTGATGAAGATAAGTTAAGGTAATTATAAATCAATAGGGTTTCATTAAATCTTCTTCCTACATTGATGAAGATAATGTAAGGTAATTATAAATCAATAGGGTTTCATTAAATCTTCTTCATACGTTGATGAAGATAATGTAAGGTAGTTATAAATCAATAAGGTTTCATTAAATCTTCTTCATACGTTGATGAAGATAATGTAAGGTAGTTATAAATCAATTATTAATCAAGTACTGGTACGTCTTGAA
>NW_013888759.1:0-275 GCF_000517525.1 Limulus polyphemus
GCTCAGTTATTCCGTTGTCTTCAGTTCGAAGTAGGTTTTGCTTAGTTATTCCGTTTTCTTCAGTTCGATCTAGGTTTCGTTCAGTTTTTCTGTTGTCTTCAATTGGATCGAGGTTTTGCTCAGTTATTCCGTTGTCTTCAGTTCGAAGTAGGTTTTGCTCAGTTATTCCGTTGTCTTCAGCTCGAAGTAGGTTTTGCTTAGTTATTCCGTTTTCTTCAGTTCGATCTAGGTTTCGTTCAGTTTTTCTGTTGTCTTCAATTGGATCGAGGTTTTGC
>NW_013888760.1:0-268 GCF_000517525.1 Limulus polyphemus
TTGGTTGCTGTCTACTGTTCATCTGGTCAGTTGGTCCAATATTAGGAAGTACCCCATTAGTGACATTTGAAACTAGCTTATTTAGTCTATTGGTTGCTGTCTACTGTTCCATCTGGTCAGTTGGTCCAATATTAGGAAGTACCCCATTAGTGACATTTGAAACTAGCTTATTTAGTCTATTGGTTGCTGTCTACTGTTCATCTGGTCAGTTGGTCCAATATTAGGAAGTACCCCAGTAGTGATCTTTGAAACTAGCTTATTTAGTCTA
>NW_013888761.1:0-276 GCF_000517525.1 Limulus polyphemus
ATAACATACATATTCACTAGTACTACATCTGTGTTATAACAGATATACTCACTAGAACTACATCTGTGTTATAACATATATGTTCACTAGTACTACATCTGTGTTATAACATATAAGTTCACTAGTACTACATCTGTGTTATAACATACATATTCACTAGTACTACATCTGTGTTATGATATATATATTCATTAGTACTACATCTGTGTTATAACATATATGTTCACGAGTACTACATCTGTGTTATAACATATAAGTTCACTAGTACTACATCGG
>NW_013888762.1:0-563 GCF_000517525.1 Limulus polyphemus
CAACCCAAATCACCCCCATCTAAGAAATCATGACGTCTTACTACAAAATAAACACCGCCTTTTGAATTATGTCTACTTTGAATGAAAAAAAGTTCTATTTTATTTTACTTTGGATGCGAATAATACTTTTTCGTGAATGTTATAATGTCTCAATTTAGAATTTTCTGCCGAAATAAACACTAGCCGTTATTCTTCTATTAATTGTGCTTTAAAAAAGCACTGTTTTTTAAGTTTCAAAAAATTGATATTTTCGCCGAAAATACCAAGGCTATAGCCTTCACTTTTAGCAAAAAGTGACGTCAAAGGCATCTTTGTATTGAAATATGAAGAAAAATAATTTTTTTCAAAAGCCCTATTCAGGATGGACATCCTCTCATGGAAATTTCCAATATTTATTCCATAATCCTATATCAAAATATGCGAGCTTCGATTTCCCTTTTTTTTCCCTTCAGATTTAATAAACAAAAGAAGGGCTTTAAATATAAGATTATTTAACCCAAATCACCCCCTTCTAACAGATCATGACGTCTTATTACAAAATAAACACCGCCTTTTTAATTATG
>NW_013888763.1:0-276 GCF_000517525.1 Limulus polyphemus
CTGTATGAATACAAGTTCATCAACTATAAACTAGCTACTGGTTGAACTGTATGAATACAAGTTCATCAACTATAAACTAGCTACTGGTTGAACTGGATGAATACAAGATCATCAACTATAAACTAGGTACTGGTTGAACTGGATGAATACAAGATCATCAACTATAAACTAGGTACTGGTTGAAATGGATGAATACAAGATCATCAACTATAAACTAGGTACTGGTTGAAATGAATGAATACAAGTTCATCAACTATAAACTAGCTACTGGTTGAA
>NW_013888764.1:0-410 GCF_000517525.1 Limulus polyphemus
TTACGTCTACTCCTACCACCATTTACCACTATAGATCCTGGCTGGCTCGCCACTGTCAGATTTTAGTATGAATGGGGCAGATTATTTACATTATGTTTCTGTGACTTGTTGGCGATAAATTTCAATAATATACAGACAGCACAAATCCATTTGTTTTAAAATAACATATGAAACATATATACAAATGTTCTTTACACTGTTACTAATCACAGTTGTATCCAGAGCTTCAAATAATTGTCTTATTTTCGTCAAACTCCACACAGACTGGTTCAGTTACTTTAGAACACAATTTGACAAGACGAATTATTTTTCCTGCTCTGTTATTAAAATACAGTCTGTCATAATTTCATTTTAAAATCACCACTATAACTGTTGGTTACTACGGTTGTATCCATAGCTTTAAGAAATTG
>NW_013888765.1:0-799 GCF_000517525.1 Limulus polyphemus
TGAAACTCTTAACAACTAAACTAAATAATTTACTTATATAATTTTAGAGTATGAGATTAAACTTCCTATTTATTCTTTTGATAAGCTCCTGAAACCTAACTTTTTCTGTAGTTTTCTAAAAACTGTTAGGGATGTTTAATCAATAAATATTATATTTAAATTTAATAAACCTAGAATGAAATGCATATACACATACACAAAACTGATGAAATATTAAATATATTTGTTGTAAGATAAAAAAGACTGTTTAGTGTAGGTAATATTATTAATTATTTTATTTTGTGTTTATAATTCATTGATGTTGAGGCTATCGAACATTGTGTGGAATCCATTGATGTCGAGGCTAGAGAGATTTCTAGAAGGCCTGAGTGATAGACGTATGAATAACTGTGACCATACCAGCAGAAAAAGAGAGAGAGTAAAAAGTAGATGCCAATGTATCATTAATGACACACACTACATGAACCTCGTACAGAAACCACTGTACCATTAGATGGACTTGACACATGTACCATTGGTATATGTGTCGGGTCTGTGTAATGTGTGGCATTAATGGTACATTGGCATCTATGTCGGGTCTGTGTAATGTGTGGAATTAATGGTACATTGGCATCTGTGTTGGGTATGTGTAATGTGTGGCATTAATGGTACATTGGCATCTGAGTCGGGTATGTGTAATGTGTGGCATTAATGGTACATTGGCATCTGAGTCGGGTATGTGTAATGTGTGGCATTAATGGTACATTGGCATCTGAGTCGGGTCTGTGTACTGTGTGGCGTTAATGGTACATTGGTATCT
>NW_013888766.1:0-274 GCF_000517525.1 Limulus polyphemus
AATCTACTGATCTTTCGAGTACGTCACAACTTCTCGTGTGAATTTGGACTTTCAGATCACAGAAGAGTTGGTATCCGTTTGCAGCATGCACGGAACAACAACTGGAGAAGACATTTTCATGGAAGTGCAGAAAACTTTGCAAGGTTATAACCTTCAGTGGAATCAGCTTCGATGTGTTACAGTTGATGAAGGAAAAAACATGGCTGGAGTGAGGAAGGGTCTGGTGGGGCAAATACGAACTAAGTTGGAAGATCTTCAACTCCCGGGCGTTCTG
>NW_013888767.1:0-273 GCF_000517525.1 Limulus polyphemus
CATTCAGAATCTGCTAATATTTCGGGCAACCCCTGTAGATCCTGGGTGTGGTCCTCCACAGTTGGTGCACGTGGCTTCCTGTCATTAGCGCGTGCAGTCTGATACTTGGTGTTGTACTCTGCAACAAACACATCTAACACCGGAAGTACATGGTTTTAGTGTATGCTTGAACTTTTGGCAATTGAAACATTGTAATAGAGGAGGTTGCATGTCTTTTGCTGATTCAACTGGGTGGTGGACATACCATAGATTGATACCACTTTTGATCAGCTC
>NW_013888768.1:0-477 GCF_000517525.1 Limulus polyphemus
CATGATTATTGTACCCAGTGTTTTACACAGATCAGTTGTCATCGTATGCCCTCTTTTTATGTACTAATCAATTACTAAATAACTGCCTAGGGAAACAGAAGATGAAATTTAAATTGAAAAAAGAATATATAGTGTTATGATATTATAGACTGTGTCACCACTTCTTTTGGACATATATATTATTATTCCAAATTTAAATTTGATAATATAATTTGTCTAATGACTCAGAAACACATTTAAACAAATCAACAGTTTTTTTCATCTCTTTTCTTTTCTAGAAGCAGTACTTGTTTAAAATGTATATTTCATTGTAATATTTATTTATTTTACACGGCAAATATCCGAACGCAGTAAACTTTTTGTTATATTCTTGTAAATTTGAGGTGTAATTTTAATAAGTATGTTTTTATTTTTAGGCAGTCCATCAGGTCATGCTATGGTTTCTGCAGCGGTATGGCACATCCTTATCACAGCTTT
>NW_013888769.1:0-276 GCF_000517525.1 Limulus polyphemus
CATCTGTTTATCATTGATCATTTATGATATTTCTGTTCTCTCTATAAACACCGAATTTTCCAAGTTCATAATATGTTGTGCACCAAGTATCGTTAATTT
Organism: Limulus polyphemus; assembly: GCF_000517525.1. Taxonomy (NCBI): domain Eukaryota; kingdom Metazoa; phylum Arthropoda; class Merostomata; order Xiphosura; family Limulidae; genus Limulus; species Limulus polyphemus. The sequence continues at coordinate 100 of NW_013888769.1, forward strand.
TAGTGTTTTATCAAAAGAACTTCCTGCAGAGAAGCATCAGTATCGAGTAATACTACAATAGTTTATTTGCATAATGTTTTTCTTCCACACAGTCCCTTTATCTCGTTCTTGCTTTCGGCCTGTATACACGGTTTCGTCATTAATAAGTATTTCAATCGGATATCACCTCTGTTGAAG
>NW_013888770.1:0-290 GCF_000517525.1 Limulus polyphemus
TTGACAGTACACAGGTGTCTTCTTATTGAAAGTACCCAGTATTGTTAAATCTTGCGTCTTCTTATTGACAGTACACAGTATCGTTAAATCTTGTATCTACTTATTGAAAGTACACAGTATCGTTAAATCTTGTGTCTTCTTATTGACAGTACACAGTATTGTTAAATCTTGTGTCTTCTTACTGAGAGTACATAGTATTGTTAAATCTTGTGTCTTCTTATTGACAGTACACAGTATAGTTAAATCTTGGTCTTCATATTGACAGTACACAGTATCGTTAAATTTTGTGT
>NW_013888771.1:0-200 GCF_000517525.1 Limulus polyphemus
ACAGTACACAGTATCGTTAAATCTTGTGTCTTTTTGTGTACTGTCAATAAGGTATTGTTAAATCTTGTGTTTTCTTATTGACAGTACACAGTATCGTTAAATCTTGTGTCTTCTTATTGACAGTACACAGTATCGTTAAATCTTGTGTCTTCTTATTGACAGTACACAGTATCGTTAAATCTTGTGTCTTCTTATTGAAA
>NW_013888772.1:0-271 GCF_000517525.1 Limulus polyphemus
TATATACAGTGTCGTGTGTACTACAAATACAAGGTAAAAAAACTGAATATTGTTCCATAAACCAAGTTACATTATATACAGTGTCGTGTGTACTACAAATACAAAGTAAAATAACTGAATATTGTTCCTTAAACCAAGTTACATTATATACAGTGCCGTGTGTACTACAAATACAAGCTAAAAATAACTGAATATTGTTTCTTAAACCAAGTTACATTATATACAGTGTCGTGTGTACTACAAATACAAAGTAAAATAACTGAACATTGTT
>NW_013888773.1:0-276 GCF_000517525.1 Limulus polyphemus
CTATAAAGAATAGCCTGCATGTAAACTATGGAAAACAAGGTTTAGCAGTCACGATTTTCAGTCTGTTCTACCACCGCTATAAAGAATAGCCTGCATGTAAACTATGGAAAACAAGGCTTAGCGGTCACGATTTTTAGTCTGTTCTACTACCGTTATAAAGAATAGCCTGCATGTAAACTATGAAAAACAAGGCTTAGCGGTCACGATTTTCAGTCTGTTCTACCACCGCTATAAAGAATAGCCTGCATGTAAACTATGGAAAACAAGGCTTAGCGG
>NW_013888774.1:0-276 GCF_000517525.1 Limulus polyphemus
CACAACAACCATTTCTTTATAATAAAACACAACAACCATTTCTTTATAATAAAACACAACAATCATTTCTTTATAATAAAACACAACAATCATTTCTTTATAATAGAACACAGTTTTCAATAAAAGTATTCTTTTCACAACAAGAACACGACTTGTGCAACAACCATTTCTTTATAATAAAACACAGTTTTAAATAAAAGTATTCTTCTCACAACAAGAACACGACTTTCACAAGGACTGTCTGTGAGGGTTTGATTATATATATTTATTGGTGTA
>NW_013888775.1:0-277 GCF_000517525.1 Limulus polyphemus
ATCGTTGTGAATGTTTAATCAGCAGTTTTATTTACCATATATATATATCGTTTAGAATGTTTAATCAGAAGTTTCTATTTACCACATATATATATATATCGATGTGAATTTTTAACAGAAGTTTTCATTTACCATATATACATGTATCGTTGTAAATGTTTAATCAGAAGTATTTATTTACCATATATATATATATCGTTGAGAATGTTTCATCAGAAGTTTTTATTTACCATATATATATCGTCGTGAATGTTTAATTAGAAGTTTTTATTTACCA
>NW_013888776.1:0-276 GCF_000517525.1 Limulus polyphemus
AGGTAACAATGCTTATTTTCAGGAGTGAACAGCAACACGGATTTTCACTCTTGAAAATCAGCATTGTTGCCTTTCATACTTGAAAAACAACAATGCTAATTCTTCTAGTGTGAAAAGCAACAATGCTAATTCTTCTAGTGTGAAAAGCAACAATGCTAATTGTTCTAGTGTGAAAAACAACAATGCTAATTCTTCTAGTGTGAAAAGCAACAATGCTAATTCTTCTAGTGTGAAAAGCAACAATGCTAATTGTTCTAGTGTGAAAAACAACAATGC
>NW_013888777.1:0-275 GCF_000517525.1 Limulus polyphemus
TGTACTTGATGGTGAATAGCATCCATCTTTTCCGATAACACTTTCACAAATTCTGACATATTCACAGGCAACTCTTCATAAGGTGGGCATCCCTTATGCTTGGGTCACCTTTTAGCACTACATTTACTGCATGTTCGGCACCATTCTTCCACATCTCGCCTCATACCTATCCAGTAATATCTTTGTCGTATGTAACTCAATGTCTTCCTAATTCCGAGATGTTCTCCTGTTAAATTATCATGGGATTGACGCAGCACAACTTCTCGTAACTTCCT
>NW_013888778.1:0-276 GCF_000517525.1 Limulus polyphemus
ACACCTAGGTGTTCATAGAGTAGTTGTACCAATAAGGCTAAAGATGAGTATGATGGTTATAAATTCGGTAACTATAGTTACACCTAAGTGTTCGTGGAGTAGTTGTACCAAGTAAGGCTAAAGATGAGTATGGTTTTAAATTCGGTAACTAGTGTTACACCTAAGTGTTCATGGAGTAGTTGTACCAAGTACGGCTAAAGATGAGTATGGTGGTTATAAATTCGATAACTAGAGTTACACCTAGGTGTTCATGGAGTAGCTGTTTCAAGTAAGGCT
>NW_013888779.1:0-277 GCF_000517525.1 Limulus polyphemus
TATACTCTAATCCCTTATAGTGATGGCACACGACGAGACACACATTCAGCATGTAATGCTGTTTGGATACAAGAAGGGAAACAACGCCTCTGTAGCCACAAAGAATGTCAAATAAGTTTATGGAAATGTTTTGAACGTACGTAAGTGTCAACGATGGTTCAGAAAATTTCGCTTAGGTGACTTTAACCTTAAAACTGTGATGAGCAAGGGGCCGACATGTTGGAATTTATATTGATGCTCTGAAGACTGTTGTGTCTAACCCAAGGCACACATTCGT
>NW_013888780.1:0-276 GCF_000517525.1 Limulus polyphemus
CGGATTGACCGTCACATTAATACGCCCCCAAGACTGAGAGGATGAGCATGTTTGGTGTAACGGGGATTCGAACCCGTGACCCTCAGATTGCGAGTCGAGCGCCCTAGTCATCCTAGCTAACTTAACAATGAATATTTGTTGAACTTGGGGCATGATGATAAGTAAAAGTTTAATCAATGCTAAAAGTATAGCTACCATTTTGGCCGAAAACGTTGAGTTCAACGCCTTAACTCACACACTGAATCCTTTTTTCTTTGTGTGTGTGTGTGTGTGTGT
>NW_013888781.1:0-590 GCF_000517525.1 Limulus polyphemus
CTTGACAGTAAGTTTATTAAACTCTATCTTATTGTGTTAGAGCGGAAACTATATATGATTCTAAATGGCTTGACAGTAAGTTTATTAAACTCTATCTTATTGTGTTAGAGCGGAAACTATATATGATTCTAAATGGCTTGACAGTAAGTTTATTAAACTCTATCTTATTGTGTTAGAGCGGAAACTATATATGATTCTAAATGGCTTGACAGTAAGTTTATTAAACTCTATTTTATTGTGTTAGAGCAAAACTATATATGATTCTAAATGGCTTGACAGTAAGTTTATTAAACTCTATTTTATTGTGTTAGAGCTGAAACTATATATGATTCTAAATGGCTTGACAGTAAGTTTATTAAACTCTATTTTATTGTGTTAGAGCTGAAACTATATATGATTCTAAATGGCTTGACAGTAAGTTTATTAAACTCTATTTTATTGTGTTAGAGCTGAAACTATATATGATTCTAAATGGCTTGACAGTAAGTTTATTAAACTCTATTTTATTGTGTTAGAGCTGAAACTATATATGATTCTAAATGGCTTGACAGTAAGTTTATTAAACTCTATCTTATCTATTGTGTTAGAGC
>NW_013888782.1:0-274 GCF_000517525.1 Limulus polyphemus
AATAACTTTCTCGGTATAACCATTTGCCAGGTCGTCACTTTCCCATCTGTAGTTTCCAATCTTCGGACAAGAATACCATTTTCAAGCTTCAACTGCTCCCATTGCGCCCAATAGTGCTTTATCACAGGGCTTAGACTAGACACCTTCTCCCAAGCAGGGCGCAGAACACTAGCTTTTAGGAAATCAATTATAGGCTTCAAATCTTGGTCTTTCTCCTGTTCTGCTTTGATATCTGTATTTAGTTCCACTTCATCATCATCAACTTTTTCAGTCG
>NW_013888783.1:0-275 GCF_000517525.1 Limulus polyphemus
GTTCTTGGAATAGTTGTGCCAGGAAAAGCTAAAGAATAGTATAGTGGTTATAAATTCGGTAACTAGAGTTACACCTAGGTGTTTAAGAAGTAGTTTTACCAAGTAAGGCTAAAGATGAGTATGATGGTTATAAATTCTGTAACTAGAGTTACACCTAGGTTTTCATGGAGTAGTTGTGCCAAGTAAGGCTAAAGATGAGTATGGTGGTAATAAATTCTGTAACTAGAGTTACACCTAGGTATTCGTGGAGTTTTTGTACCAAATAACGCTAAAGA
>NW_013888784.1:0-276 GCF_000517525.1 Limulus polyphemus
TGGTTAATGGATTGTCAACACTTAACATAATAATATACAGCTGATATTACATGGTTAATGTATTGCCAACACTTAACATAATAATATACAGCTGATATTCCATGGTTAATGTATTGTCAACACATAATATTATAATATACAGATGATATTCAACAGTTAATGTATTGTGAACACTTAACATAATGATATACACCTGATATTCCATGGTTAATGTTTTGTCAACACATAATATTACAATATACAGCTGATATTCCACACTTAATGTATTGTGAACAC
>NW_013888785.1:0-276 GCF_000517525.1 Limulus polyphemus
ATCTTCTTTTTGACAGTACACAGTGTCGTTAAATCTTGTGTCTTCTTATTGACAGTACACAGTATCGTTAAATCTTGTGACTTCTTATTTAAAGTACACAGAATCTTTAAATCTTTTGTCTTCTTATTGACAGTACACAGTTTTGTTAAATCTTGTGTCTTCTTATTGAAAGTACACAATATCGTTAAATCTTGTGTCTTCTTATTGACAGTACACAGTATCGTTAAATCTTGTGTCTTCTTATTGAAAGTACACAGTATCTTTAAATCTTTTGTA
>NW_013888786.1:0-552 GCF_000517525.1 Limulus polyphemus
CTAAACTTTTACAAAAATCACAAGACTAATTGTTCTAATATTAACATTTTAATACTAAACTTTTACAAAAATCACAAGACTAATTGTTCTACTATTAACATTTTAATACTAACGCTTTTATAAAAATCACAAGACTAATTGTTCTACTATTAACATTTTAATACTAAACTTTTACAAAAATCACAAGACTAATTGTTCTACTATTAACATTTTAATACTAACGCTTTTATAAAAATCACAAGACTAATTGTTCTACTATTAACATTTTAATACTAAACTTTTACAAAAATCACAAGACTAATTGTTCTACTATTAACATTTTAATACTAACACTTTTATAAAAATCACAAGACTAATTGTTCTACTAATTAACATTTTAAAACTAACACTTTTATAAAAATCACAAGACTAATTGTTCTATAATTAACATTTTAATACTAACACTTTTATAAAAATCACAAGACTAATTGTTCTACTATTAACCTTTTAAAACTAACACTTTTACAAAAATCACAAGACTAATTGTTCTACTATTAACATTTTAAAACTACC
>NW_013888787.1:0-276 GCF_000517525.1 Limulus polyphemus
ACCATCTCCAACCATTATTAGATGTTCAATATATTTCATAGCTTGCCTGATAGAGAATTACCTAGTTTTTGTTTGGTGTTTCAGCAACTTTGGATGGGAGTTTAGGATTTGGGCTTCCAATTCCTGAGAAAACTTATCGCCTTCTCCAACCATTATTAGATGTTCAATATATTTCATAGCTTGCCTGATAGAGAATTACCTAGTTTTTGTTTGGTGTTTCAGCAACTTTGGATGGGAGTTTAGGATTTGTGCTTCCAGTTCCTGAGAAAACTTATC
>NW_013888788.1:0-276 GCF_000517525.1 Limulus polyphemus
GAGTAGCTACTTGTATAAACATTTATAGAGATGACACAGAGCCCTCCTAGAAGTGAGTAAGTACTTATATAAACTTTTATAGAGATGACACAGAGCCCTCCTAGAAGTGAGTAGATACTTATATAAACTTTTATAGAGATGATGTAGAGCCCTCCTAGAAGTGAGTAGATACTTATATAAACTTTTATAGAGATGTCATAGAGCCCTCCTAGAAGTGAGTAGGTACTTATATAAACTTTTATAGAGATGATACAGCCCTCCTAGAAGTGAGTAGAT
>NW_013888789.1:0-277 GCF_000517525.1 Limulus polyphemus
CCTGTATCTTCTTATTGACAGGACTCAGTATTGTTAAATCTTGTGTGTTTTTACTGACAGGACACAGTATTGTTAAATCTTGTGTTTTCTTATTGACAGTACACAGTATTGATAAATTCCTGTATCTTCTTATTGACAGGACACAGTATTGATAAATCTTGTATCTTCTTACTGACAGGACACAGTATTGTTAAATCCTGTATCTTCTTATTGACAGGACACAGTATTGTTAAATCATGTGTCTTCTAATTGACAGTACCCAGTATTGAGTAAATCC
>NW_013888790.1:0-276 GCF_000517525.1 Limulus polyphemus
ATAGATGAGTTAATAAACAAACTGGCTACAGACTAAAGTCAACTGTGGGTCAAAGAACGATATTAGCTATTGGGTCCTATTTAATCCTGTCGTTCTTAAACAAACACATGTAGATATGTTGTAAATAGATGAGTTAATAAACAAACTGGCTACAGACTAAAGTCAACAGTGGGTCATAGAACGATATTAGCTATTGGGTCCTATTTAATCCAGTCGTTCTTAAACAAACACATGTAGATATGTTGTAAATAGATGAGTTAATAAACAAACTGGCTA
>NW_013888791.1:0-276 GCF_000517525.1 Limulus polyphemus
GGACCCAATAACTAGTATCGTTCTATGACCCACTATTGACTTTAGTCTGCAGCCAGTTTGTTAATTAACTCATATAATTACAACATATCTACACGTGTTTGTTTTAGACCGACTGGATTAAATAGGACGCAATAGCTAGTATCGTTCTATCACCCACTGTTGACTTTAGTCTGCAGCCAATGTGTTTATTAACTCATCTATTTACAACATATCTTCATTGGTTTCCTCAAGTCCGAGTGGATTAAATAGATCCAATAACAATTATCGTTCTATGAC
>NW_013888792.1:0-276 GCF_000517525.1 Limulus polyphemus
AGTTATTAGACCAACATGTTAGTTAATAATAGTTATTAGACCAACATTTAGTTAATAGTAGTTATTAGACCAACATTTATTTAATAATAGTTATTAAACCAACATGTAGTTAATAATAACGCTAAAGATGAGTTTTGTGGTTACAAATTCGGTAACTAGAGTTACACCGTGGTTTTCATGGAGTAGTTATGCCAAGTAAGACTAAAGATGAGTACGGTGGTTATAAACTCGATAACAGGAGTTCACCTTTGTATTCGTGGAGTTGTTGTACCAAAT
>NW_013888793.1:0-574 GCF_000517525.1 Limulus polyphemus
GTTAAATCTTGTGTCTTCTTATTGAAAGTACACAGTATCGTTAAACCTTGTGTCTTCTTATTGACAGTACACAGTATCGTTAAATCTTGTTTCTTCTTATTGACAGTACACAGTATCGTTAAATCTTGTGTCTTTTTATTGATACTACACAGTATTGCTAAATAGTGTGTCTTCTTATTGACAGGACACAGTATCGTTAAATCTTGTGTCTTCTTATAGATAGTACACAGTATTGCTAAATCGTGTGTCTTCTTATTGACAGTACACAGTATTGATTCAATAAGAAGACACAAGATTTAACAAGACAATTATTGACAGTACACACAGTACACAGTATTGTTAAATCTTGTGTCTTCTTATTGACATTACACAGTATACGTTAAATCTTGTGTGCTGTCAATAAGAAGTACTGTCAATAAGAAGAACAAGATTTAACGATACTGTGTACAAGATTTAACAATAATGTGTCCTGTCAATAAGAAGACACAATATTTTACGATACTGTGTACTGTCAATAAGAAAACAGAAGATTTAACGATACTTTTTGTTTTCTTACTGACAGTACACATTATCG
>NW_013888794.1:0-405 GCF_000517525.1 Limulus polyphemus
AATCTTGTGTCTTCTTATTGACAGTACACAGTATTGTTAAATCTTGTGTCTTCTTACTGAGAGTACACAGTATTGTTAAATCTTGTGTTTTCTTATTGACAGTACACAGTATAGTTAAATCTTGGTCTTCTTATTGACAGTACACAGTATCGTTAAATCTTGTGTTTTCTTATTGACAGTACACAGTATCGTTAAATCTTTTGTCTTCTTATTGAAAGTACACAGTACCGTTAAGTCTTGTGTTTTCTTAGTGACACTACACAGTATCGTTATATCGATACTGTGTACTGTCAATAAGAAGACACAAACAAGATTTAAATAAGAAAACGCAAGATTTAACAATAATGTGTCCTGTCAATAAGAAGACCTGACAGTACACAGTATAGTGAAATCTTGGTCTTCTTA
>NW_013888795.1:0-276 GCF_000517525.1 Limulus polyphemus
TAACTGTGATTGTTATAACGCTTATCAATCGGAAACTTAAGATATCTGACCAGGAATGTCAATGGATTCTCATCGGACATTAGTATTTTTACAAAAACACTACCTAATTTCAAACAGTGGAAAACAGCGTGTATGGCCTAAGGAGACAAAGCTAGCTAGCTTTTCGGCGAATCGTACTTACATCAACTCGCTCATCGTAAACCCTCGATAAGATATCAAGGACGTTTCAGACTAAAAAGAAAACTTTATATTGTTTGTAAAACTGTGAAACTTTTG
>NW_013888796.1:0-274 GCF_000517525.1 Limulus polyphemus
GTCTGACAATTAGAGCTTTGTTTTTATAATATAATCTACACTTTGGTGAATTCAGTCTGACAATTACGGCGTTGTTTTTATAATATAATCTACACTTTGGTGAATTCAATCAGACAATTACAGCTTTGTTTTTATAATATAATCTACACTTTGGTGAATTCAGTCTGACAATTAGAGCTTTGTTTTTATAATATAATCTACACTTTGGTGAATTCAGTCTGACAATTATAGCTTTGTTTTTATAATATAATCTACACTTCAGTGAATTCAATCA
>NW_013888797.1:0-275 GCF_000517525.1 Limulus polyphemus
TTTTGGACATCATGAGAATCATCTCGTCTAGTTTTAGATTGTGGGATTTTCGCCCACTCTTGCTTCAAAACTTGAAGTAGATCGCTCTTCGAAGTTGGTTTTTTTATTGTTTCTTGACTTGCCGGTCGAGTATGGCCCAGAGGTTTTCGATGGGGTTCATGTCAGGAGATTGGCTCGGGCCAGGGAAACTTCTGGATACCATTTTCTTCCTGCCACTTTTGGGTGTTTCTAGCAGTGTGACACGGTGCTCCATCTTCCTGGAACAATGTTATGTT
>NW_013888798.1:0-276 GCF_000517525.1 Limulus polyphemus
CGGCAATTTCAATCATGCTTTAATTTTCTCTATAATTCAGGTACATTTGAACGTTTTGTGTGTTTTGGATTACTTTGACAGCTAACATTCGTTTTCCGTGTTTTCGATACCTGTCTCTCATTTCAAGTGTTTTTATATCATTTGGTGTATTATAACAGTAAGCTATCGTTTCACATGTTTTTCCTGTTCTACGGTTTTTTTCGGATCAATATTTCTCTAATCCATTTAGAACAACATTATCTGCGATGGTGTTTAAACAACTATTGAATACACCGT
>NW_013888799.1:0-276 GCF_000517525.1 Limulus polyphemus
ATGTCTAGTCTAAGCCCAGTGACAAAGAACTATTGGGCACAATGGGACCAGTTGAAGCTTGAAAATGGTATTCTTGTCTCGAGATAGGAAAGTGGCGACCTGGCAAACGGTTATACCGAGAAAGTTACGGGAAGTTATGCTGCGTCAATCCCATGATACTTCAACAAGAGGACATCTTGGAGTTAAGAAGACGTTGAGTCACGACAGAGATTTGACTGGATAGGTATGAGACAAGATGTGGAAGAATGGTGCAGAACATGCAGTACATGTTGTGCT
>NW_013888800.1:0-276 GCF_000517525.1 Limulus polyphemus
TTTGAAAGTCTTACATCAAAGACATCATTGTGTTAAAGATAAGGAAAACAAATTTTTTGAAAATTTTGAAAAAAACATGGACTATAGCCTTTGTTGTTCCTGTGAAAACACGAATTTTTTGAAACATAGAAAAAGTGCTTTTTTTTAGAAAAGATGAATAGAAAAATATGGGGTAGTGGTTATTTCGTCAGAAAACTGAAAAGTGAGACACTATAGGATTAACGAAAAATATTATATCCCACGAAAAGCTGAGAAAAGTAGAACTTTCAATAACCC
>NW_013888801.1:0-276 GCF_000517525.1 Limulus polyphemus
TTCATGCTGCAAGTCAGGAAACAATAGTTATTACCTTTTTTGGTATAATTGAAGCCATTTATAATTTCGTTGCTCATTCAACAACTCGATGGGACGAACTGCAGCAGGAGCTTAAGATCTCTGTCAAGCGTGAATCAGAAACACGGTGGAGAACAAGAGAAAAGGCACTAAAGGTTGTACATGAAAAACTGTATGAATTGCTAGGACTGTTAGAGCAATTAAGTGAGAATGGCAACACGGCTGAAACAAAATGTGGTGCTCATAATATTCTGCAAC
>NW_013888802.1:0-276 GCF_000517525.1 Limulus polyphemus
AGTGATGCCATTCGGGCTCAGTAATGCTCCAGCTACATTTGAGAGGCTGATGGAACGAGTATTGGAAAGTCTACAATGGAGGATAGCTCTAGTGTACCTGGACGATGTCATTGTATTTGCAACAACTTTTGACGAGGAAATGTCCCGGTTGGAGGAAGTATTCAAGCATTTGAAAGCAGCAAACCTCAAACTCCATCCCAAGAAATGTCATTTGTTCCAGAAAGAGGTGCTTTACTTAGGCTACATTGTTAGTGAGAATGGTGTGCAAACTGATCC
>NW_013888803.1:0-275 GCF_000517525.1 Limulus polyphemus
GATGATGTAATAGTTCCTTTTATCCACCCCCTTATTTTATAATGAAAGGACTTTATATGTTTCTAGATGATGTAGTAGTTCCCTTTATCCACCCACACCCCTTATTTTATAATGAAAGGACTTTATATGTTTCTAGATGATGTAGTAGTTCCCTTTATCCACCCACGCCCCCTTATTTTATAATGAAAGGAATTTATATGTTTCTAGATGATGTAGTAGTTCCCTTTATCCACCCACACCCCTATTTTATAATGAAAGGACTTTATATGTTTCTA
>NW_013888804.1:0-276 GCF_000517525.1 Limulus polyphemus
ATAATGTTACGTCTCCGTTTTTTAATTGATTTTCCGTAACTTCGTACCGACGAAACTTAAGCGACACAAGCCTTTACTTAATAAAACTGGTTTATTCTTTCCGAATATAACTTAACCGATACACTCAACAATCGCGCTAATCAAACGCTATAGCAACGAACGTCAATAATACTCCGACCGCAAATCAATTACTCACTATCTGCCTACACAATACCTCCCCGCGTCACGTTTTCCCCTCTTATATATATCAGCCTACCCTACTAGTAAGAACTAGAG
>NW_013888805.1:0-276 GCF_000517525.1 Limulus polyphemus
ACCCTTCCTGTAGCACATAATGAACTGTTAGTCTTCCCAAACAAAGACACTTCTTGTAGTACATAATACATTGTTAGTTATTCCTAAAATACACCCTTCCTGTAGAACATAATGAACTGTTAGTCTTCTTAAACAAAGACACTTCCTGTAGCACATAATACATTGTTAGTTATTCCTAAAAGAGACCCTTCCTGTAGAACATGATGTACTGTTATTCTTCCTAAACAAAGACACTTCTTGTAGTACATAATACATTATTAGTTATTCCTAAATGAA
>NW_013888806.1:0-276 GCF_000517525.1 Limulus polyphemus
TTTCGCAAAAAACATGGGCTATAGCCTTTGGTTTTTGGTGAAAATATGAGTTTTTTTGGAAAATGGAAAAAAGTGTTTTTTTGACGCAAAATTAATGGAAAAATATCCGATAGTGCTTATTTCGTTGGAAAACTGAAAATTGAGACATTATAACATTGACGAAAAACATTATGTCACTATAAATGCTAAAAAAATTGACTTTCACAAATTCAGACAAAAACAATCCAAAAGGTGGAGTTTATTTGATAAGAAGACGTCATGGCCTTTTTTATGTTC
>NW_013888807.1:0-276 GCF_000517525.1 Limulus polyphemus
GTACTTTATTTTTTGTTTTTCATATTTATTATTATAAAAGTAACTAAAATTTAAAAAACAAAAATCGTTTTATGTTATTTAAGACTAGAATAGGTAAAATAAGTAATAATAATAATATAAATAAAATGGTTCACAAGACACGCACGCGAGCAGCTCGTGGGTAATATAATTCCATAGCGTGACGTGAGCTCCACCTTCGCCGAGTGATTTACAACTTATAATGGCGCGGATAGCAGTTAGACAGGTTCAAAGGGCAATAAAATGTAATGATAAATC
>NW_013888808.1:0-277 GCF_000517525.1 Limulus polyphemus
TATATCAGTTGTGTCTGACAACAACAAGTGAAGATAGTATTTATACCGTTTTATATCAGTTGTGTCTAACAATAACAAGGGAAGATGGTATTTGTACCGTTTTATATCAGTTGTGTCTAACAATAACAAGTGAAGATAGTATTTGTACCGTTTTATATCAGTTGTGTCTAACAACAACAAGTGAAGATAGTATTTGTACCGTTTTATATCAGTTGTGTCTAACAATAACAAGTGAAGATAGTATTTGTACCGTTTTATATCAGTTGTCTCTAACAAC
>NW_013888809.1:0-341 GCF_000517525.1 Limulus polyphemus
TTTTCTTAATGGATGGCATTTTGAGGTATAAAGTTCCTAAATGTTCAGTCAATATATCAGTGAATATATTCTTTACATGTTAACAAACAACATGCAGCCTTCTTGTGTATCTATGTTCAACTTAGATTAATTGTTAAACCACCATGTCGTCTGCAGTTTTACTTCAGATATAAAGGTCACATTTCTTCACTGAAAATATCAAATATAATCTATTAATTTACTTTTCATTTAGCAACAATATTACACCGGCTCTACGACCTAAAAGTGTTGATGCGAGTGACAGGACATTCAATATTATTTTAAGGTCTTAAAAGGGGTCTCTGATGAACAAAGCCTGCTAT
>NW_013888810.1:0-276 GCF_000517525.1 Limulus polyphemus
GCGGAAAGGATTGTAATGTGTGAGTAGATAGTGAGTAATTGAACTGCAGTCACACGGTATTGTTGAAGTTAACGTTCGTTCGTTACAGTGTTGTTTTAGCGCGAGTATTGAGATTAAGTGTATCGCAGAGTTATATTCGGAAAGAATAAACCAGCTTTTATTAAATAAAGACTTGTGCCGCTTAAGTTTCGTCGGTACGAAGTTACGGAAAGTAAATTAACAAACGGAGACGTAACAATAACGTATTGGCTTTAAACTTGTTTACCTGTATACCAA
>NW_013888811.1:0-276 GCF_000517525.1 Limulus polyphemus
GAAGAAATTCTAAGACTTGTTTCAAGCCTTTAATTGTCTAACAAAAGCTCAGTTTGGCTGGTTTTGGTGACAGTTAACCAATGGAAATATACACATTTTAATTATATCTGACTTACTACATAAACATCTGGTTTTGTTACAATGAGATTTAGAAACAAGAATGTAACAAAAATACAAAAACATGTCCCTAAAAATAGTATTATAATTGGTTATATTCGACTATGGAAAATTATAATTAAACTTGTTTGAAACTAACGACAAATCCTCGATTATTCT
>NW_013888812.1:0-276 GCF_000517525.1 Limulus polyphemus
TTGTTCTATTACAGCTGTAGCCAATACAGTATTTTGTTCTGTTACAGCTGTAGCCAATACAGTATTTTGTTCTGTTACAGTTGTAGCAAATACAGTATTTTGTTCTATTACAGCTGTAGCCAATACAGTATTTTGTTCTATTACAGCTGTAGCCAATACAGTATTTTGTTCTGTTACAGCTGTAGCCAATACAGTATTTTGTTCTGTTACAGTTGTAGCAAATACAGTATTTTGTTCTGTTACAGTTGTAGCAAATACAGTATTTTGTTCTGTTAC
>NW_013888813.1:0-274 GCF_000517525.1 Limulus polyphemus
ATATATAGTACCTTTTATTAAGACACTATGATGATGTATTGTACATATCAAACCTTTTATTAAGACACTATGATGATGTATTATACATATGATACCTTTTATTAAGACACTATGATGATGTATTATACATATAGTACCTTTTATTAAGACACTATGATGATGTATTATATATATGTTACCTTTTATTAAGACACTATGATGATGTATTATATATATGTTACCTTTTATTAAGACACTATGATGATGTATTGTACATATAATATCTTTTATTAAG
>NW_013888814.1:0-277 GCF_000517525.1 Limulus polyphemus
TTACTAAAACAGATAAAACTGACATGAATATTAAATTGGAATACTCTTACTAAAACAGATAAAACTGACATGAATATTAAATAAGAATACTCTTAGTAAAACAGATAAAACTGACATGAATATTAAATTAGAATACTCTTAGTAAAACAGATAAAACTGACATGAATATTAAATTAGAATACTCTTAGTAAAACAGATAAAACTGACATGAATATTAAATTTGGAATACTCTTACTAAAACAGATAAAACTGACATGAATATTAAATTGGAATACTC
>NW_013888815.1:0-426 GCF_000517525.1 Limulus polyphemus
CCGCATCTTTTAAAAATTGAAAATATTCTATCTTTTGAAATTTTAACGGTCCTGCATTTTCACGTTCTATGTTCGTAATTTCTCCATTTAGAAATATAGATATGTTCTGTATATTAGACGTGTTCTGTAGTTCGAAGTTACAAATGTCACATATTTAGAAGTGAAGACATGTCCTGTAGTTCGAAGTTACAAATGTCACATATTTAGAAGTATAGACATGTCCTGTAGTTCGAAGTTACTAATGTCTCATATTTAGAAGTGTAGACGTGTCCTGTAGTTCGAAGTTACTAATGTCTCATATTTAGAAGTATAGGCATGTCCTGTAGTTCGAAGCTACTAATGTCTCATATTTAGAAGTTTAGATATGTCCTGCAGTTCGAAGATACTAATGCCTCATGTTTAGAAGTGTAGACATGTCCTATAGTT
>NW_013888816.1:0-276 GCF_000517525.1 Limulus polyphemus
AAATTATTTATATATTGGTGTTTTAAACTTTTTCTGCTCTACGTAGTTCAATATTATTTGTGTTATTTATCTGTTTTGTTCTAGTTGTTTAAAACCGAGTTATTTTTTGTATAATATACATAGATATGCCCTATGTAGTTCAGTAGTAAGCTTGAGAGCTTATAATGTTAAAAATCGTAGCTCGAAACCTGTGATGGGCGCAGATCAGATAGCCCATGTTGTAGCTCTGCGCATAAAACAAACAAACAATATATATATTTATATTATTAAGGTTTA
>NW_013888817.1:0-272 GCF_000517525.1 Limulus polyphemus
CATCTTATTTTAAAACAAGTGGACTATATTGATGTTTGTTTATTGTTGAAATTAATCGCCAACAAGTCACAGACACCTACTGTAAAGAATCCGGCCTATAAAACCTAACCGTAGCAATACGGCTTCGAGCTTCCAATTACAAGTATCAACTAGGTAGACTATGAGGAAAATGTTAAACGCTATAAGCAGCTACGCTATAACTATATAAGCATATTTTTTTCACATCTCAAAATAGAGGGTTCAGCCGAACCCTCTCGAACTCCCTTGCGTAT
>NW_013888818.1:0-276 GCF_000517525.1 Limulus polyphemus
GCGTGTTTAGCGTTCGTGCTCTCTACCTAAAAGAAAATCGTGCTCTGCATTTTGGGATCAGGGGTGTGTGTTATAAAAGGTTTGGCGAAATCCCACTATTCAGTGAGACAAGAGCAGCCGAAGAATTGGCGGCTGGTGTTGTTGAATAGCTGCCTTCCCTCTAGTTTATAAGTTGAAAATTAGGAATGACTAGCGCAGATAGCCCTTGAGTACAGAAACTAGATATCATCAACAGCAACAAATAATACATTTTCCTGGAGAGGGAGGGATATAAAG
>NW_013888819.1:0-275 GCF_000517525.1 Limulus polyphemus
TTTACAATCCTTTATTTTACCAGTGACTATTGTTTGATGTAATAACTAGGATTATGGCTTATTGATACAAGGATGAGTGCTTAGACTTTACAATCCTTTCTTTTACCAGTGACTATTGTTTGATGTTATAACTAGGATTATGGCTTATTGATACAAGGATGAGTGCTTATAATTTACAATCCTTTATTTTACCAGTGACTATTGTTTGATGTAATAACTAGGATTATGGCTTATTGATACAAGGATGAGTGCTTAGACTTTACAATCCTTTCTTT
>NW_013888820.1:0-276 GCF_000517525.1 Limulus polyphemus
CTTCATAAGGTGGGCGTCCTATTAACAGATCCACTGGCAACCGAAGTTCCAGACCAAACATCAACTTTGCTGGAGTGTATCCAGTGGTTTCATGCTCTGCTGTCCTATAGGCCATCAATAGTGGAGGGAGTAAAACATCCCAATCATCTTGGCGGCTATTACAAAACTTTGCCAATTCCTGTCCCAGTGTCCAGTTGTACTTTTCTACCATCCCCTCAGACTGTGGGTGCAGTGGCGTTGTCCTGGTCTTTCGGATGCCAAACAACTTGCAGCATT
>NW_013888821.1:0-275 GCF_000517525.1 Limulus polyphemus
CCTTCATATAAAAGAAAGTTCAAGGCAGGTCAACTTTCCATCTAAATTTATATTCGGGTTTTCTTCACTTTGTGAATCTAGTCATTTAAATGAATCTATAAATTAATGAATCCAGTCATTTAAATAAATCTATACATTAATGAATCCAGTCATTTAAATGAATCTATACATTAATGAATCCAGTCCTTTAAATGAATTCATAAATTAATGAATCCAGTTTTCTAAATGAATCCATAAATTAATGAATCCAGTCCTTTAAATGAATCTATAAATAA
>NW_013888822.1:0-276 GCF_000517525.1 Limulus polyphemus
TGACTCAATGTCTTCCTATTCCGAGATGTCCTCCTGTTAAATTATCATGGAATTGACACAGCACTACTTCCCGTAACTTCCTCGGTATAACTATTTGCCAAGTCGTCGCTTTCCCATCTGTAGTTTCCCATCTCCGTACAATAATACCAACTTCAAGCTTTAACTGGTCCCATTTCGCCCAACAGTGCTTTGTCACAGGGCTTAGACTAGACACCTTCTCCCAAGCAGGGCGCACAACACTTGTTTTTAGGAAATCAGTTATAGGCTTCAAATCTT
>NW_013888823.1:0-277 GCF_000517525.1 Limulus polyphemus
AACATGATAAATACCTATATTAACAACATAAAAATAACATGATAAATACCTATATTAACAACATAAAATAACATGATAAATACCTATATTAACAACATAAAAATAACATGATAAATACCTATATTAACAACATAAAAATAACATGATAAATACCTATATTAACAACATAAAAATAACATGATAAATACCTATATTAACAACATAAAAATAACATGATAAATACCTATATTAACAACATAAAAGTAACACTTTAACAACTGTATTAACAACATAAGAA
>NW_013888824.1:0-276 GCF_000517525.1 Limulus polyphemus
GTACTATCTATAAAGAGACACAAGATTTAGCGATACTGTGTACTGTCAATAAGAAGACACAAGATTTAAAGATATTGTGAACTGTCAATAAGAAGACACAATATTTAACGATACTGTGTGCTGTCAATAAGAAGACACAAGATTTAACGATACTGTGTACTGTCAATAAGAAGACACAAGATTTAACGATACTGTGTACTGTCAATAAGAAGACACAAGATTTAACGATATTGTGTACTTTCAATAAGAAGACACAACATATAACAATACTGTGTG
>NW_013888825.1:0-275 GCF_000517525.1 Limulus polyphemus
GAAGGTAAAAATCTGCATATTACTACGCACCGTTAAAGTGTACCTACATAACAAATTTGGTGAAGAATCATCAATTTAGGACCCTCTGGTAAACAGAAATCGAAAAACAATTATTAGCCAAAAGCTTCACTGCAGTATACATACGCTTTCAGAGAAGCCAATAAAAGAGTAACATAAAACGACCACAAAAGTCGCAAAAATGATAATAGAAGGCTAGAATTTTGCATGTAAATACGCAAGTATGCAACGAACGTTCTTGAAAAAATTTGGATATT
>NW_013888826.1:0-461 GCF_000517525.1 Limulus polyphemus
TGCTCATGTAATTCTATTACAGGGATGTTTTATTAAAGGAGTTCTCTGACCAGGTAATTCCATCACAGTAATGGTTTGCTAAAGGAGTTCCCTGCCCATGTAATACAATCACAGGGATGTTTTATTAAAGGAGTTCCCTGCCCATGTAATACAATCACAGGGATGTTTTACTAAAGGAGTTCTCTGACCAGGTAATTCCATCACAGTAATGGTTTACTAAAGGAGTTCCCTGCCCATGTAATACAATCACAGGGATGTTTTATTAAAGGAGTTCCCTGCCCGTGTAATTCTATTACAGGGATGTTTTATTAAAGGAGTTCCCTGCCCATGTAATTCTATTACAGGGATGGTATATTAAAGGAGTTCTCTGACCAGGTAATTCCATCACAGGGATGGTTTATTAAAGGAGTTCCCTGCCCATGTAATTCTATCACAGGGATGATTTATTAAAGGAGTTCCCT
>NW_013888827.1:0-276 GCF_000517525.1 Limulus polyphemus
TGGACATTGCTGTCATACGATTGAGGATGGGTCAGGGACGTACTTCTTGAGCTATGAAACGTTCCTCTGATGACAATGAAGCTCCTGAACTATGGACATTGCAGTCATACGATTGAGGATGGGTCAGGGACGTACTTGTTGAGCTATTAAACGTTCCTCTGATGACAATGAAGCTCCTGAACTATGGACATTGCTGTCATACGATTGAGGATGGGTCAGGGACGTACTTGTTGAGCTATTAAAGGTTCCTCTGATGACAATGAAGCTCCTGAACTA
>NW_013888828.1:0-277 GCF_000517525.1 Limulus polyphemus
GTACACAGTATCGTTAAATCTTGTGTCTTCTTATTGACAGGACACATTATTGTTAAATCTTGTGTTTTCTTACTGACAGTATACATTATCGTTAAATCTTGTGTCTTCTTACTGACAGTACACAGTATTTATAAATCTTGTGTCTTCTTATTGACAGAACACAGTAATCGTTAAATCTTGTGTCTTACTTATTGACAGTACACAGTATTGTTAAATCTTTTGTGTTCTTAATTGATAGTACACAGTATTTATAAATCCTGTGTCTTCTTATTGACAG
>NW_013888829.1:0-595 GCF_000517525.1 Limulus polyphemus
CTATCAATACATACATATATACTATCAGTACATACATACATACTATCAATACATACATATATACTATCAGTACATACATACATACTATCAGTACATACATATATTCTATCAGTACATACATACATACTATCAATACATACATATATACTATCAGTACATTCATATATACTATCAGTACATACATATATACTATCAGTACATTCATATATACTATCAGTACATACATATATTCTATCAGTACATACATATATACTATCAGTACATACATACTATACTATCAGTACATACATATATGCTATCAGTACATACATACTATCAGTACATACATACTATCAGTACATACATATATACTATCAGTACATACATACATACTATCAATACATACATATATACTATCAGTACATACATACATACTATCAATACATACATACTTATCAGTACATACATATATACTATCAGTACATACATATATACTATCAGTACATACATATATGCTATCAGTACATACATATATACTATCAGTACATACATATATACTATCAGTACATGCATATATACTATCAGTACATAGCATATATGCTATCAGTACATACAT
>NW_013888830.1:0-276 GCF_000517525.1 Limulus polyphemus
CTACTTGTGGTTGTACATATTTCTTTACTTGTGGTTGTACATATTACTCTACTTGTGGTTGTACATATTTCTTTACTTGTGGTTGTACATATTACTCTACTTGTCGTTGCACACATTACTTTACTTATGGTTGCACACATTACTCTACTTGTGGTTGCACACATTACTCTACTTGTGATTTTGCATATTACTGTACTTGTGGTTGTACATATTACTCTACTTGTGGTTGTACATATTACTCTACTTGTGGTTGTACACATTTCTCTACTTGTGATT
>NW_013888831.1:0-276 GCF_000517525.1 Limulus polyphemus
AAATACTTTGATGTAACAAGAACAGTGATTTACGCGGGAAGCTACAAACAAACATGTCTACACATTAAGAAATACTTTGATGCAACAAGAACAGTGATTTACGCGGGAAGCTACAAACAAACATGTCTACACATTAAGAAATACTTTGATGGAACAAGAACAGTGATTTACGCGGGAAGCTACAAACAAACATGTCTACACATTAAGAAATACTTTGATGGAACAAGAACGATGATTTACGCGGGAAGCTACAAACAAACATGTCTACACATTAAG
>NW_013888832.1:0-357 GCF_000517525.1 Limulus polyphemus
ACAGAATACACCTATACCATTATAACCTTTGTTACTTGGTGGTATAGGGGTATTCTGTGTTTACGTGAGGGTACAGCTATAACCTTTGTTACTTGATGGTATAGGTGTATTCTGTGTTTACTTGGTGGTATAGCTATAACCTCTGTTACTTGATGGTTTAGGTGTATTCTGTGTTTACTTGATGGTATAGGTGTATTCTGTGTTTACTTGAAGGAACAGCTTATAACCTTTGTTACTTGATGGTATAGGTGTATTTTGTGTTTACTTCATGGTACAGTAATAACTTTTGTTACTTCCTGTGTTTACTTGATGGTACAGCGATGGTATAGGTGTATTAAGTAACAAAGGTTATAGCTG
>NW_013888833.1:0-276 GCF_000517525.1 Limulus polyphemus
TAGACGTTTCTAATTTTGAACTACTTTTCTCCAGAGCTACCTGCTCTAGACGTCTCTAATTTTGAAGTAATTTTCTCCAGAGCTACCTGCTCTAGACGTCTCTAATTTTGAAGTAATTTTTTCCAGAGCTACCTGCTCTAGACGTCTCTAATTTTGAAGTAATTTTCTCCAGAGCTACCTGCTCTAGACGTTTCTAATTTTGAAGTAATTTTCTCCAGAGCTACCTGCTCTAGACGTCTCTAATTTTGAAGTAATTTTCTCCAGAACTACCTGCTC
>NW_013888834.1:0-276 GCF_000517525.1 Limulus polyphemus
TGCCCCCCCCCCCCCCGACCCGTAGGTCGACCAACGACGGGTACGGTTAGTTCGTTCGTCGGGACCGGTTAACCTTAAACCGAACCGTACGTAAAACCGGGGTTTAAACCCGGGGTTTACGTAACCCGTTACCCGGGTTGGGGGTCGGGACGAAGGACGACCAACGAAGTAAGTACCCGACCCTTAGTTTGGTTAGGTTTTTACGTTTCGTTTTGGTCGTCGTAGGAACGTACGTCCGAACCGGAACGGACCAACCAACGGGGAAGGGGTAAGGTA
>NW_013888835.1:0-275 GCF_000517525.1 Limulus polyphemus
TTTGTATGATCATGCTCTTTGTGTTAATCTAGGGAAACGTTTGTATGTTCATACTTTTTGTGGTAATGTAGGGAGAAGTTTGTATTATCATACTGTTTGTGGTAATGTAGGGAGAAGTATGTATGATCATACTGTTTGTGGTAATGTAGGGAGAAGTTTGTATGATCATACTCTTTGTGGTAATGTAGGGAGAAGTTTGTATGATCATACTGTTTTTGGTAATGTAGGGAGAAGTTTGTATGATCATACTCTTTGTGGTAATGTAGGGAGAGTTT
>NW_013888836.1:0-276 GCF_000517525.1 Limulus polyphemus
GTGGGCAGGTACCAGAGGATTGGAAGTTAACTAATGTAACCCCTCTTTTCAAGGGAGATGATAAAAATTGTCCCAGTTATTATAGACACCCATTAGTCTTACATCAGTTATGGGAAAAATTTTGGAAAGTTTGTTAAAAGATGCTTTGCAAAGTCATTTAACAAAGTTTAGAATTTTATTGGATAGTCAAAATGTTTCACTAAGGGAAAATCTTTTGACATTCTTTGGAAAGGTTACTGCTTATGTAATGGTGTATATTTGTTGTATCTGTATTTT
>NW_013888837.1:0-276 GCF_000517525.1 Limulus polyphemus
ATTGCACACTGTCCATGAATTACTTGATATTTTATAAGAACTTAACATTGCACACTGTCCATGAATTACTTGATATTTTATAAGAACTTAACATTGCACACTGTCCATGAATTGCTTGATATTTTATAAGAACTTAACATTGCACACTGTCCATGAATTGCTTGATATTTTATAAGAACTTAACATTACACACTGTCCATGAATTGCTTGATATTTTATAAGAACTTAACATTGCACACTGTCCATGAATTGCTTGATATTTTATAAGAACTTAAC
>NW_013888838.1:0-276 GCF_000517525.1 Limulus polyphemus
TTTGTCGATTTCCCCATGTCCAAAGTTAGTAATGAGGGGTGGAATTCCTCGAAATCGATATAACTCATTGACAAATGGTAACTCGAATGATAGGTTGGGATTCACATTTATGTAATATAGTGTTATATATAGCCTTATTGTCGTATGAAACTAGGATTGTTTCTCTCGTTAACAAGCGTACAGGACTAGTTTGCATTTGCATTCATGGCAAAGCTACTAAGGCTATCTGCTGCCGTTCATAATTTTGAGCTAATGACCAGTCAGCAATACTCTTCC
>NW_013888839.1:0-276 GCF_000517525.1 Limulus polyphemus
CCCTCAGCAACAACTTGAGGACATCGGGTGGCACAGTTGAGTAGGCCTTGTGTGCCATACTTTCCAAATCCTGTGCCAGCTCTTGCAGGCTCTCCTCTTTAGCACGGACTCTCGTCCTAAACCTAGCCCTGTAGACTTCGGACTGATTTTGAGTTTCATACCTGGGTTCCAGAACAGCTGCCAGTGCTCTATAGTTGTGCCTATTGTCTGCTGACAACTGTCTAAGTATTTCCAGTGGTTGTTCCTTCAAGCTCATTGCCAGGTACACTGGTTTCT
>NW_013888840.1:0-276 GCF_000517525.1 Limulus polyphemus
TACTATGTAAAAACTACACTGACAAACATAACACCAACATTATTTATAAAATACAATGCAATAACTGTCAGGACTTCTGTATCGGAGAAACAAACAAAAAATGGAAACCAGATTCAATGAACACAGAAAAACATCTTCCCAAGTTTTTGAACACTGCAAAACAAATAAACACAACATTAACATAGAAAACACCAACATATTAGGTAGAGAAACAAAGACAAACAAAAAATCAAAGAAGCCCTACTTATACAAGAACTCAAACCAAAATTGAACCAA
>NW_013888841.1:0-276 GCF_000517525.1 Limulus polyphemus
TTCGGCACCATTCTTCCACATCTTGCCTCATACCTATCCAGTAAAATCTCTGTCGTAGGTGGCTCAATGTCTTCTTAACTCCGAGATGTCATCCTGTTAAGGCCCGGCATGGCCAGGTGGTTAGGGCACTCGACTCGCAATTTGCGGGTCGCGGGTTAGAATCCCCGTCCCACCAAACATGCTCGCCCTTTCAGCCGTGGGGGCGTTATAATGTGATGGCCAATCCCACTATTCGTTGGTAAAAGAGTAGCCCAAGAGTTGGCTGTGGGTGGTGAT
>NW_013888842.1:0-277 GCF_000517525.1 Limulus polyphemus
TACTGTGTACTACTCAATAAAAGACACAAGATTTAACGATACTGTGTACTGTCAATAAGAAGACACAAGATTTAACGATACTGTGTACTGTCAATAAGAAGACACAAGATTTAACGATACTGTGTACTGTCAATAAGAAGACACAAGATTTAACGATACTGTGTACTTTCAATAAGAAGACACAAGATTTAACGATACTGTGTACTGTCCATAAGAACACACAAGATTTAACAATAATGTGTACTCTCAATAAGAAGACACAAGATTTAACAATACT
>NW_013888843.1:0-274 GCF_000517525.1 Limulus polyphemus
TTTAGATATGCATGTCTAATTACCTGGGGTGTACACAAACTGAAGAAACACTGAGTGCTCTAGCTTTAATACATAATCATTATGATACTGCTATCACCATTGAAACTGTATGCAAGTTATTTATGGAACAGCACCCAAGAATAATGGAGCATGCTAACATGTTATTTCAGTAGTACATAAATGTATGTATGTGATAGTCAATGATTGAAATAGCTAATATACTATTGTTGTACAGAGTTGTTTAAATTAGTAATATAATTTAATAATTAATAAC
>NW_013888844.1:0-275 GCF_000517525.1 Limulus polyphemus
ATATTTACCATATATATATATCGATGTGGATGTTTAATTAGAAGTTTTATTTACCAGATATATATATCGATGTGAATGTTTAATCAGAAGTTTTTATTTACCATACATATATATATATATATAGCGATGTGAATTTTTAACAGTAAGTTTTTTTTACTACATATATATATGTGTGTATAGTTGTAAATGTTATTCAGAAGTTTTTATTTACCAAATATATATATATATATATCTTTATATCGTTGAGAATGTTTCATCAGAAGTTTTATTTACCT
>NW_013888845.1:0-482 GCF_000517525.1 Limulus polyphemus
TTGCCAAAGGTTCTTACTATAATCTGTTGATTCGCGTCTGTTTGATTAGTCGTGGGATTAAGATTAGATTTAATCTGTATTTCGCTTGGATATCTGTGAACGTGCTACTTCCATTTACAAAATGAACTTAGAAAGGTAAGTCTTATTTTAAAATGTTTACATCGGATAATAGTAATCTCTTTGTTAAGTGGATGATAGTAATCCCTTTGTTAAGTGGATGATAGTAATCCCTTTGTTAAGTTGATACTAGTAATCCCTTTGTTAAGTGGATGATAGTAATCCCTTTGTTAAGTGGATGATAGTAATCCCTTTGTTAAGTGGATACTAGTAATCCCTTTGTTAAGTGGATGATAGTAATGTTACCGGGTAATCTTCTCGAGTGGATTACAATCAGGAACCAAACAAAGTTTCGCTTGTAAACTGATCAGACACGAACATACATCCGAATCAGGAACCAAACAAAGTTTCGCTTGTAAACTGAT
>NW_013888846.1:0-276 GCF_000517525.1 Limulus polyphemus
CCTCGTTTCCATTTTCTTTTCCTTTTTTTCTTTTCAGTGCCACTCTCTGACACCAATTTGTTAAGTATCTACTCGTTTGTTAATTTCTGGTATAAATTATTTCCCAGAAACTTCAGCGATACAAGTCCTTTCTTAATTAAAACTAGTTTATTCTTTCTCGATAAAACTTTGTAATACACAAAATTATCACAGTCACTTTTAACTTAACAACCTTTATAACACACGCTATAAATGACAGTGATTCACAAACTTTACTTACGGTGCCTACTGCTCGCT
>NW_013888847.1:0-524 GCF_000517525.1 Limulus polyphemus
AAACAATATAAAGTTTTCTTTCTAGTCTAGAACTTCCTTGATATCTTATCGAGGGTTCACGATGAGCGAGATAATTGCGATTCATAAAACTTATTTGATATGTATTAAAGTTTCTGAAATTCATTTTTTAGTACTTTATATTCTTCGTGTTGGTGAATTCAGCAAAATTAGTAGCCGCTTATCTGCTAACCCTAACCATCACAAAGAACAAGAAACCAAAAACTTAAAAGTAGGTATATTCAAATATCGGATTTTAACGAAATGGTGATTCAGAAGAATATTACACAGTTAACTAATTCACACGTGTTTCTATTTTGTATGTTCTATAACATGTGTTTTCAAGCCCATCCTACACATGTCACAGCATACAGCTACTGTATGCGACTGTAACTCATTTTATAACAAAATGCTCAGATTTTTATTTTCATGTGCTTGTAATTTAGAGTAACAACATAAATAGCACTGTGTAATGTATAAGAATGCAATTTAAATCACACACTATACTTTGTTTAAACTAAAAAAAC
>NW_013888848.1:0-273 GCF_000517525.1 Limulus polyphemus
AAAGTGAACCTATTGCAAACGCTAGTGTCCTAGTTATTGAAGTGAACCTATTTCAAGCGCTACTGCGTCCTAGTTATTGACTGAACCTATTGCAAGCGCTACTGTGTCCTAGTTATTGACTGAACCTATTGCAAACGCTACTGTGTCCTAGTTATCGAAGTGAACCTATTGCAAACGCTACTGCGTCCTAGTTATTGACTGAACCTATTGCAAGCGCTACTGTGTCCTAGTTATTGAAGTGAACCTATTGCAAGCGCTACTGTGTCCTAGTTA
>NW_013888849.1:0-276 GCF_000517525.1 Limulus polyphemus
AAGTCGTTTCCTTCAGTAGCACAAGTCCTCATAGATGCAATGTTAGATGTTAATGTGTAGATATAATGTTAGATGTTAATTTGTAGATGTAATGTTAGATGTTAATGTGTAGATATAATGTTAGATGTTAATGTGTAGATGTAATGTTAGATGTTAATGTGTATATATATAATGTTAGATGTTAATGTGTAGATGTAATGTTAGATATTAATGTGTAGATGTAATGTTAGATGTTAATGTGTAGATGTAATGTTAGATATTAATGTGTATGTATAA
>NW_013888850.1:0-364 GCF_000517525.1 Limulus polyphemus
AACAGAAGGTATAGCTAGTCAATGTTAATAACAACAGAAGGTATATCTAGTCAATGTTAATAACGATAGAAGGTATATCTAGTTAATGTTAATAACAACAGAAGGTATATCTAGTCAATGTTAATAACAACAGAAGGTATATCTAGTTAATGTTAATAACAACAGAAGGTATACCTAGTAATGTTAATAACAACAGAAGGTATATCTAGTCAATGTTAATAACAACAGAAGGTATACCTAGTTAATGTTAATAACAACAGGAGGTATACCTAGTTAAATGTTAATAACAACAGAAGGTATACCTCGTCAATGTTAATAACGATAGAAGGTATATCTAGTCAATGTTAATAACGATAGAAGGTAT
>NW_013888851.1:0-276 GCF_000517525.1 Limulus polyphemus
GGTTAGAGAATTTATAACCGCCATACTCATCTTTAGCGTTTCTTGGTACAACTACTCCATGAACACTTAGGTGTAACTCTAGTTACCAAATTTATAACCACCATATTCATATTTAGCCTTACTTGGTACAAGTACTCCATGAAGACCTAGGTGTAACTCTAGTTACCTAATTTATAACCACCATACTCATCTTTAGCCTTATTTGTTACAACTACTCCATCAACACCTAGGTGTAACTCTAGTCTCCGAATTTATAACCACCATACTCAACTTTAG
>NW_013888852.1:0-276 GCF_000517525.1 Limulus polyphemus
CAGTTTGTAAGGAAGTAAAATTATCGTAATTCTACCACTTGAAGCTGTTTCAATAAAGTTTGTAAGCAAGTAAAATCATCATAAATTTACCACTTGAAACTGGTTTAGTACAGTTTGTAAGCAAATACAATTATCATAAATCTACCACTTGAAACTGTTTCAGTAGAGCTGGAAGCAAGTACAATTATCATAAATCTACCACTTGAAGCTGTTTTAGTAGAGCTGGAAGCAACTAAAATTATCATAAGTCTACCACTTGAAGCTGTTTCAGTAGAG
>NW_013888853.1:0-278 GCF_000517525.1 Limulus polyphemus
AAAATTAGAAAAAATACTTGGAAGTTCAGATATTTCTCAATAGATGGAGAAAAAATTAAGAAAAAATGCTTAGAAGTTCAGATATTTCTCAATAGATGGAGAAAAATTAAAAAAATACTTGGAAGTTCAGTTATCTCTCAATAGATGTAAAAAATAAGGCAAATACTTGGAAATTCAGTTATTTCTCAATAGATGGAGAAAAATTAAGAAAAAATATTTGGAAGTTCAGTTATTTCTCAATATATGGAGAAACAAATAATAAGGAAAAATACTTGGAA
>NW_013888854.1:0-274 GCF_000517525.1 Limulus polyphemus
CAAAAAGTTGACGACTCTATATGTTTCGACGTTACAACGTCATCCTCAGGAGTGAATTACAAGACAATGCTAAAGTATTGTTACGACAGCGGAAGTCGCGTGACGCTGGGAGCATGCGCGCTGGAGTTTCTCGAATTATCGGGGAACCCCGCGAATGCCCGACTGTTTGCTAGACGCCCTATTTTTTAGTATATAAGCCTGGCAAAGAAAGCCAGCGAGATAGATAGATAATTAAAGAAGCGAACAGTGGTGACGGTAGGTAAAGTGTGTGAAT
>NW_013888855.1:0-301 GCF_000517525.1 Limulus polyphemus
CTTAGAGACAGTAAAGAAAATGATATTTTTAGAAAACATTTTGCTGATAATGTTTTATAATGATTTCTATTGGTCAGTATTTATGTGGTTGAAAGGTCTAGCCAATAAACGTCATGTTTAGTAAACTGTTAACTATATCGATACCTAGTTCAATCATTGTTGTACACTGTATATCAAAATAATATTTTTGATATTTGTTATATAATTGTTCAGTAATAAATCTCTTAAGCTGAACCATTAATTGTATACTGTTCCATTTCTTGTGTTTCTGCTACTCCTAAATTATTTAAGTAGAGTTAGT
>NW_013888856.1:0-273 GCF_000517525.1 Limulus polyphemus
GAGTGTGTTGCCTTGGGTTAAACTCAACAAGCGTCTTCAGAACATCGATATCAATTCCAACATGTCGGCTTCTACAATCACAGTTTTAGGCTAAAGTCACCTGAATGAAATTTGCTGAACTATCGTTGACACTTACGAACGTTCAAAACATTTCCATATACTTCTTTGATATTCTTTGTGGCTACAGAAACGTTGTTTCCCTTCTTGTATTAAAACAGCAGTACATGCCGAATGTGTGTCTCGTCGTGTGCCATCACTATAAAGGATTAGAAT
>NW_013888857.1:0-273 GCF_000517525.1 Limulus polyphemus
ATTTAAATATTGTGTCTTTTTATTGACAGTACACAGTATCGTTAAATCTTGTGTATTCTTATTGAAAGTACACAGTATCTTTAAGTCTTGTGTATTCTTATTGACAATACACAGTATCGTTAAATTTTGTGTCTTCTTATTGACAGTACACAGTATCTTTAATATCTTGTGTCTTCTTATTGACAGTACACAGTATCGTTAAATCTTGTGTCTTCTTATTGACAGTACACAGTATCGTTAAAACTTGTGTCTCCTTATTGACAGTACACAGTA
>NW_013888858.1:0-372 GCF_000517525.1 Limulus polyphemus
CGATATACAACAAACAATAGCATTATATTTATAAACAAGGAGTTACATGAACATACAACAGACAGTACCGTTATATTTATATAGAAATGGTTACATTGGACAGACACCAGAAAGGACCATTATATTTAAGATTACAGCTTATATTCTTTGTTTTATAGTAAACATGGTTATGTTAAACAAATGAAGAAAAAAGATTACAGCTTATATTCTTTATTTTAGAGTAAACAAAGAATCTTTACACGTAATTAGGAGTCATTTTATATAGCAAAATATTACCTTTGTGTACATGAAAACAGTTTTGTTAAACTTATGAAGAAGGAACAAGATTACAATTAATATTCTTAAGATTATAATAAACAAAGATTATTTACT
>NW_013888859.1:0-276 GCF_000517525.1 Limulus polyphemus
TACTTGTCATTAACAATATATTAGGTTACTAGACAATAAACACTTCTTTACGTACGGTCTCTATACCTATTTATATACTTGTCATTAACAATATATTAGGTTACTAGACAATAAACACTTATTTACGTACTGTCTCTATACCGATTTATATACTCGTCATTAACAATATATTATGTTACTAGACAATAAACACTTCTTTACGTACGGTCTCTATACCTATTTATATACTTGTCATTAACAATATATTAGGTTACTAGACAATAAACACTTCTTTAC
>NW_013888860.1:0-606 GCF_000517525.1 Limulus polyphemus
CTGTACGTCTTTTGGGTGATTTTTTACTATTTGTTGCATCATTATTTAGTTCTTTCTCGTTTACACCTACCACGACTTCAATTTTTATTGAAAATACATTTCCATCCTGTTCCTTTTTTCCAGCAAAATCACCTGTCAAGAAAAAAATAAAGATTATAATAGACTACCAACTATGACAATGACTGATATAGAATCGCCACATGCTTGCAAACGAATGCCACATAAGATAACTTAAAAGTAAATTTCTAAAAAGACGAAAAAGAAACACTAGCGATCCACATGACCAGACTGATTTGATATGCGTTTTTTTTTAGCTCTAGGAGACCCTTTCTCGTGGATATTGTTTTGTTATGGTGGTAAATGGGTGCGTAATTATCGGTATTCATTACTGGAAATATCGTAATTTAATTTCCTTGCCTGACAGTTTATTCAGGATCTATGAAACTGCAATTGAAAGAGAATACGTCTGTCCTTGGGGAACTATGACTAACAAGAACAACACTTGGCCAGACCTTTAAGATTGATACTTTTGTCTTGACCGACAATACGTTACAAATATGAACAGGTATAAGACTAGTTACCTAGTTTTGTAGGCACGTTTCAAAT
>NW_013888861.1:0-274 GCF_000517525.1 Limulus polyphemus
ATGTATATCCAAATAGAAATGATGGATATCGAAATAGAAATGATGGATATCTAAATAGAAGTGACGTATATTTAAATAGAAATGACGTATATCCAAATAGAAATGATGTGTATCCAAATAGAAATGACGTATATCCAAATAGAAATGATGTGTATCTAAATAGAAATGACGTATATCTAAATAGAAATGATGTATATCCAAATAGAAATGATGGATATCGAAATAGAAATGATGGATATCCAAATAGAAATGACGTATATCCAAATAGAAATGA
>NW_013888862.1:0-276 GCF_000517525.1 Limulus polyphemus
ATTACCTAACTTCAACGGACCAAAAATTCAGCGTGTGTGGCAAAGGACAAAGCTAGCTAGCTTCCCGGCAAATCGGGTTTAGATCGATTTGAAATTAACTCGGTCATCGTGAATCCTCGATATGATATCAAGGAAGTTCCAGACCAGAAAGAAAACTTTATATTGTTTGTAAGTTTGTGAAACTTTTGTTTATAAATCATTGTTTGTAATAACTATTTGTAATAAATGTTATTGTAAATTGTATTGTTGTGTGTATATTAAAACGTATTTGTGTTA
>NW_013888863.1:0-407 GCF_000517525.1 Limulus polyphemus
GGTTACCAAGTTCTACTTATTCCATGACTACATGTAGAGGTTACCAAGTACTACTGATTCCATGACTACATGTAGAGGTTACCAAGTTCTACTGATTCCATGGCTACATGTAGAGGTTACCAAGTTC
The DNA here is from genome assembly GCF_000517525.1 of Limulus polyphemus. NCBI lineage: Eukaryota > Metazoa > Arthropoda > Merostomata > Xiphosura > Limulidae > Limulus > Limulus polyphemus. Next base: position 128 of record NW_013888863.1, read on the forward strand.
TACTTATTCCATGGCTACATGTAGAGGTTACCAAGTTCTACTTATTCCATGACTACATGTAGAGGTTACCAAGTACTACTGATTCCATGGCTACATGTAGAGGTTACCAAGTACTACTGATTCCATGGCTACATGTAGAGGTTACCAAGGTTCTACTGATTTCATGGCTGCATGCAGAGGTTACCAAGTAACTGGTAGCACTGGTGTTGTAGTATATAACATAAAGTTGACACTGGTAGCACTGGTATTGTGATATATAACATAGAACTGACATTAGAAG
>NW_013888864.1:0-508 GCF_000517525.1 Limulus polyphemus
AAAGTATGACTGAAAATCTTAATCGATTATTGAAAAACCAAAGCATAATCATCCTTTACTTTCTGAAGGAAAGTCTCTTACAGGGAACTTTAAAGGTGTCTGTTTTTAGACGTATTTTTCTCCATGGAAGCCAAAGCGAGATTGAACTCTTAGAAAAGCGCTTATCTTACCGAAAGTTAACCCACTCGGTATTCATACTCTGGTGGATAAAAATAGCTATTTAACACACACACACACACGGTAGGTTTTTCAACGTCTTCATCTTATAGAATATGGTTACACGGAGGTGGCGCTACTGTTTTCCACATACAAGCAGTAATAGGATCTCTTGCAGACCCACTCATGGGTGATATGATACCATTGTTCAAACATACGATGGTCTGGTTTAGTATAATACGTTTCATGTTTCAATGGCCCGGCATGGCCAGGTGGTTAGGGCGCTCGACTCGCAATCTGCGGGTCGCTGGTTCGAATCTCCGTTACACCAAATATGCTCGCCCTTTCAGCC
>NW_013888865.1:0-311 GCF_000517525.1 Limulus polyphemus
ACCTACATACCAAATTTGGTGAAGAATCATCAATTTAGGACCCTCTGGTAACAAGAAATCGAAAAACAATCAGTAACAAAAGCTTCACTGCAGTACACATACGCTTTCAGAAAAGCCAATAAAAGAGTAACATAAAACGACCACAAAAGTCGCAAAAATTATAATAGAAGGCTAGAATTTTGCATGAAAACATGCAAGTATGCAACGAACGTTACTGAAAAAATTTCGAGAAGATCCGTCCAAATGGAACGAAGTACTGGTACAAAACGCAAAAATGGAACGAACTCCTTTAAAACAAACAGTAGGAAGGT
>NW_013888866.1:0-276 GCF_000517525.1 Limulus polyphemus
GTGTGTATATATATATATATATATATATGTAATTACTAGTTTTATTTTCTTACTTGTGAATATTTGAAATATGATGCTTTCATTTGTATTTTTATTTTTTTTCTAAAGTAAGATCGTGTATGTTCTTTAAAGCCTTTTTTTTTACTTCCCTAAGTTGTTATTTTTCTATTTCTCACATTACTAGTATACTTGTGCAGTAGTAACTTTCTTGTTGTGTGGTTCACAATAGTCTCATCATTTGGAATCCACCTATTCTTCATTACTTTAAATCAGTTT
>NW_013888867.1:0-298 GCF_000517525.1 Limulus polyphemus
GACTACTATGTTTTTCCCACTAGCAAATCTTACTACTTTGTTTTTCCCACTAGCAAATCTTACTTCTTTGTTTTTCCCCACTAACAAATCTTACTACTTTGTTTTTTCCCATTAACAAATCTTACTATTTTGTTTTTTCCCACTAACAAATCTTACTACTTTGTTTTTTCCCCATTAACAAATCTTACTATTTTGTTTTTCCCACTAACAAAGCTTACTATTTTGTTTTTCCCACTAACAAAATCTTATTATTTTGTTTTTACCACTAACAAATCTAACTATTTTGTTTTTCCCTACT
>NW_013888868.1:0-276 GCF_000517525.1 Limulus polyphemus
AGTCTTACCTGTTCTTGTATACTCGGTGTCCTAGCATCACTAGTGTTTCTCGCTCGTGATTCACAGTAGTCTTACCTGTTCTTGTATACTCAGTGTCCTAGCATCTTACCTGTTCTTGTATACTCAGTGTCCTAGCATCACTAGTGTTTCTCGCTAGTGTTTCTTGCTCGTGATTCACAGTGGTCTTACCTGTTCTTGTATACTCAGTGTCCTAGCATCTTACCTGTTCTTGTATACTCAGTGTCCTAGCATCACTTAGTGTTTCTGGTCTCGTGG
>NW_013888869.1:0-525 GCF_000517525.1 Limulus polyphemus
GTAACACACTTACAGAAGGACGTGATATATAATCAATCACTACTACACTTACAGAAGGACGTGATATATAATCAATCACCAACACACTTACAGAAGGACGTGATATATAATCAATCAGTAACACACTTAAGATGGACGTGATATATAATTAATCACTAACACACTTACAGAAGAACGTGATATATAATCAATCACTAACACACTTACAGAAGAACGTGATATATAATCAATCACTAATACACTTACAGAAGGACGTGATATATAATCAATCACTAACACACTTACAGAAGAATGTGATATATAATCAATCAGTAACACACTTAAGAAGGATGTGATGTATAATTAATCACTAACACACTTACAGAAGAACGTGATATATAATCAATCACTAATACACTTACAGAAGGACGTGATATATAATCAATCACCAACACACTTACAGAAGGACGTGATATATAATCAGTCACTAATACACTTACAGAAGGACGTGATATATAATCAATCACTAATACACTTACAGAAGGA
>NW_013888870.1:0-276 GCF_000517525.1 Limulus polyphemus
AGGACAAGTTTTACTGTTCTCTTTTTACGTTAATACATATCTTATAGAGTAATTCATACATCAGGACACATCTCAATGTTCTATTCTTAGATTGATGCATATCCTAAAGATTAATTAGTACATCAGAACAAGTCTCCATGTTCTATTCTTAGATTAATGCATATCCTACAGATTAATTAGTACATCAGAACAAGTCTCCATGTTCTATTCTTAGATTAATACATATCCTACAGATTAATTAGTACATCAGAACACGTCTCCAGGTTCTATTCTTAG
>NW_013888871.1:0-616 GCF_000517525.1 Limulus polyphemus
GTAAACCTCACTTATAAACAAATTATTTATATCAAAATATAGAAATAAATGGGTCTAGATATAAGAGAGGAACTTAGTGCACTAAGGAGATTTTCACACTACAGGACTGTCATATCACTGTGTAAACCTCACTTATAAACAAATTATTTATATCAAAATATAGAAATAAATGGGTCTAGATATAAGAGAGGAATAAAACTTAGTGCACTAAGGAGATTTTCACACTGCAGTACTGTCATACTGACAAAACTGTAAACCTCATTTGCAAACAAATTGTTTATATCATGGTATAAAAATATGGTTCATATGGCTCTTTTTAGACTCTGTCCTGTTATACAAATCTTGATTGGTTGAATACTGTAATTTTCATTACCTATACGTTTATGATGTTACATTTAGAGCGTAAACCGTTATGAGTATTTTGCTATCACACAATCGATCCACCTTAAAATCTAACACTTTTTATACAGCCTAAAAGTAATACTTATATACCTACTGTTTAACCTAAATTGAAACGTATTCAACACATTTTATAATAGCAAAATGTTTCATTTCATTCAAGTATACAGAAATTTGGTTTCCTTTTGCTCAAAAGCATTATTCATCGTACTCTTAT
>NW_013888872.1:0-276 GCF_000517525.1 Limulus polyphemus
ACTACTAGATACACATTTTACGGTTGCAGTTCTATAGTTCATTAGATAAATGTGTTATAATCTTGATTATCACATGTTTTACTGTTTTTATACGTGTTTTAAAACTATAAAGTACTAACATTATTTGTATATAAAAGTTAGCAGAATGGAAGTTCGACTATTTATATCAGTTGGTGGATGTTTCCTGATTTATCTGGCAATCGGTACACCACTAACGTTTGGAAACCTAACTCCTTACTTAACTTCTTACCTGAAACAAAGAGTCGAGAAGGACAC
>NW_013888873.1:0-276 GCF_000517525.1 Limulus polyphemus
ATAGTTACAGACGTGATAATTCACTCTATATCAGTAGTGTGTAGTTACAGACGTGGTAATTCACTCAATATCAGTAGTGTGTAGTTACAGACGTCAGAACTCACACTATATCAGTAGTGTATAGTTACAGACGTCAGAACTCACTCTATATCAGTAGTGTGTAGTTACAGACGTGGTAATTCACTCTATATCAGTAGTGTGTAGTTACAGACGTCAGAACTCGCTCTATATCAGTAGTGTGTAGTTACAGACGTCAGAACTCTATATCAGTAGTGT
>NW_013888874.1:0-274 GCF_000517525.1 Limulus polyphemus
GAGTGAAGCCTAGTACGTGTGGTATTTATGGCAAGTGAGGGAAGCCTAGTACGTGTGGTATTTATGGCAAGTGAGGGAAGCCTAGTACGTGTGGTATTTATGGCAAGTGAGGGAAGCCTAGTACGTGTGGTATTTATGGCAAGTGAGGGAAGCCTAGTACGTGTGGTATTTATGGCAAGGTGAGGGAAGCCTAGTACGTGTGGTATTTATGGTAAGTAAGGGAAGCCTAGTATGTGGTATTTATAGCAAGTGATGGAAGCCTAGTACGTGTGTT
>NW_013888875.1:0-276 GCF_000517525.1 Limulus polyphemus
AGTTTTGTTTAACCAACCTATCTGTGATATCTAGACTAAAACAACATAAACTTTAGTTTTGTTAAACCAACCTATTTGTGATACCTAGACTAAAACAACATAAACTTTAGTTTTGTTAAACCAACCTATCTGTGATATCTAGACTAAAACAACATAAACTTTAGTTTTGTTAAACCAACCTATTTGTGATATCTAGACTAAAACAACATAAACTTTAGTTTTGTTAAACCAACCTATCTGTGATATCTAGACTAAAACAACATAAACGTCAGTTTT
>NW_013888876.1:0-276 GCF_000517525.1 Limulus polyphemus
CTCTTGTTATAGAATATCTGTCAGTAATACTACTCTTGTTAGAGAATATTTGTCAGTAATACTACTCTTCTCAGAGAATGTTTGTCAGTAATACTACTCTTGTTAGAGAATGTTTGTCAGTAATACTACTCTTGTTATAGAATATCTGTCAGTAATACTGCTCTTCTAAGATAATGTTTGTCAGTAATACTACTCTTGTTAGAGAATATTTGTCAGTAATACTACTCTTGTTAGAGAATATTTGTCAGTAATACAACTTTTGTTATAGAATATTTC
>NW_013888877.1:0-276 GCF_000517525.1 Limulus polyphemus
CCAAAAACAACATGCCCCATATCGACATGGGGTATAACAATGTCTCCATACTAATTCATCATCAAACAACATAATTCAATGTTATAGTATTGTTGCGTCAGCGAAGTCACATGATTTCGTGCCACCTGAAGAAGCCACCGTCGAAGAAGAAACTCTACTCAGTTTTGAGAAGGGAAACGGTGAAGCTCTTGATGAAGTTACTACCACTGATATGACTGTTACCGACGATAGGACATTTCCTGATGAAGCAGATGAACCCCACTTGAAGCAGAAGCC
>NW_013888878.1:0-276 GCF_000517525.1 Limulus polyphemus
GTTCTAATATGTATAACATTTACTGAGAATTAGGTACGGTATAATTGGTCAGTGTTCTAATATGTATAACATTTACTGAGAATTAGGTACGGTATACTTTGTCAGTGTTCTAATATGTATAATATTTACTGAGAATTAGCTACGGTGTACTTAGTCAGTGTTCTAATATGTATAACATCTACTGAGAATTAGCTACGGTATACTTTGTCAGTGTTCCAATATGTATAACATTTACTGAGAATTAGCTACGGTGTATTTGGTCAGTGTTCTAATATA
>NW_013888879.1:0-276 GCF_000517525.1 Limulus polyphemus
TCATTATACTCAGGAAGACAAGTCAATGTTACCAGGAACAGTTGTCATTATAATCAGGAAGACTGGTCATTGTAACCAGGAACACGTCATTATGTTCAGAAAGACAGGTCAATGTTACCAAGAACATGTCATAATAACCAGGAAGACAGGTCAATGTTCCAAGGAATATGTTTCATTATACTCAGGAAGACAAGTCAATATTTAAAGGAACATGGCTCATTATAATAAGGAAGAAAGGTCAATGTTACCAGGAACATGTCACTTTATAAACAAGAA
>NW_013888880.1:0-419 GCF_000517525.1 Limulus polyphemus
GTTAGTTCACTTGAGATTTATTCAAGGGATGACATGGCCTAGTGAGTGTAGGTTAATTGACTTGAGATTGATACATGGGATGACATGGCCTAGTGAGTGTAGGTTACTTCACCTGAGGTTTATTCAAGGGATGACATGGCCTAGTGAGTGTAGGTTAGTTCACTTGAGGTTTATTCAAGGGATGACATGGCCTAGTGAGTGTAGGTTACTTCACCTGAGGTTGATACAAGTGGTGACATGGCCTAGTGAGTGTAGGTTACTTCATCTGAGATTTATTCATGGAATGACATGGCCTAGTGAGTGTAGGTTAATTCACCTGAGGTTGATACAAGTGGTGACATGGCCTAGTGAGTGTAGGTTACTTCATCTGAGTTTGATACAAGTGGTGACATGGTCTAGTGAGTGTAGGTTAATTCACG
>NW_013888881.1:0-276 GCF_000517525.1 Limulus polyphemus
CAATATTTTAAGATAATTGTAGGTAATAATTTAGTTTGTTTGAATTTCGCGCAAAGGCTACATGAGTGGCTATCTGGGCTAGCCGTCTCTAATTTAGCAGTGAAACACTACAGGAATAGCAGCTAGTCATCACCACCCACCGCCAACTTTTGGGCTGCTCTTTTATTAACGAATAATGGGATTGACCGACACATTATGACACCCCCACGGCTGAAAAGGTGAGCATGTTTGGTGTAACGGGGATTCGAAACCGCGATCCTCAAATGGCCATGCCTA
>NW_013888882.1:0-276 GCF_000517525.1 Limulus polyphemus
TAGTGTATAGATACTGTTTTAAGTTTTGATAATACAGTGCTCTTTTTGTGTGATCGGCTGGTGCATATACATTGATTACTCTTATTTTTACTTCATGTTCTAAGTCTATGTAAATTACTCTATCATATATGTCATGTCTCATTCATGTTACTGTACCTTTATAGTTATTGTTTATTATGTTACCTACTCCTGCTTCATTGGATGTGCCTAAACTCCAGAATGATTTTACATTATGTTTAATGTTAAACTGTTTAATTTGTGAAGTTTCATATAGAT
>NW_013888883.1:0-272 GCF_000517525.1 Limulus polyphemus
CTAAATGTTGATCCAAAAGTTACGAGTATTTTATTTCGAAACTAAGCTCCATTCATATTAATAAAATATCATACATAAAATCATTTTGGCACTAACGCAGCAGCTCGAGTGAAAATATACAAGACAAAAGCTTACAAACAAACAATGTTTAAGTAGATATATGTTAGAAATGTAAATAAATTATGGATTTTGAAAACTTAAAAATTTGTGGATGTATGTTTGACCAAATATATCTCAAGCAAAAATACTCCAGCAAAAAAAAAAAAAAAAAA
>NW_013888884.1:0-276 GCF_000517525.1 Limulus polyphemus
AATCTTTACCTTATCAACCACTTGTTTATTAGAAGTGAAAAATAAATCTAAAATCTAATTGAACAACAATCACTTACACCAAAATGTTCCCCAGTCTTTACCTTATCAACCACTTCTTTATTAGAAGTTAAAAATAAATCTAAAATTTAATTGAACAACAATTACTTACACACAAATGTTCCCCAGTCGTTACCTTATCAACCACTTCTTTATTAGAAGTTAAAAATAAATCTAAAATTTAATTGAACAACAATCACTTACACCAAAATGTTCCCC
>NW_013888885.1:0-271 GCF_000517525.1 Limulus polyphemus
GTTTATGCAATGCCCCTTCAACATTTCAAAGATTAATGGATGTTGTATTGTCAGGCTTGCAAGATTCCGAATGTTTCTGTTACCTAGACGATGTTATAGTGTTCGCTGCAAGTTTTGAAGAACACTTAGAAAGGTTGAGACATGTATTCAATAGATTAAGAAAAGCAAACTTAAAACTGAACCAAGTAAATGTCAATTTTTGTAAAATAGAGTAGAATACTTGGGTCATATAGTGACCGCAGACGGTGTAAAACCCGACCCTAAAAGTTAA
>NW_013888886.1:0-275 GCF_000517525.1 Limulus polyphemus
TGTAGTTTATTGAAGGAAATAGGAGAATGTTTTCCGTGTAGGTTATTGAAGGAAATAGGAGAATGTTTTCCCTGTAGGTTATTGAAGGAAATAGGAGAATGTTTTCCCTGTAGTTTATTGAAGGAAATAGGAGAATGTTTTCCTTGTAGGTTATTGAAAGAAATAGGAGAATGTTTTCCCTGTAGGTTATTGAAGGAAATAGGAGAATGTTTTCCTTGTAGGTTATTGAAAGAAATAGGAGAATGTTTTCCCTGTAGTTTATTGAAGGAAATAGG
>NW_013888887.1:0-275 GCF_000517525.1 Limulus polyphemus
GAAGTCGACATGCAGATGGTGTATTGTAAGTAGACGTGTTGTAGAAGTCGACATGCAGATGGTGTATTGTAAGTAGATGTGTTGTAGAAGTCTACATGTAGATGGTGTAGTGTAAGTAGACATGTTGTAGAAGTCTACATGTAGATGGTGTAGTGTAAGTAGACGTGTTGTAGAAGTCTACATGTAGATGGTGTTTTGTAAGTAGACGTGTTGTAGAAGTCTACATGTAGATGGTGTATAGTAAGTAGACATGTTGTAGAAGTCGACATGCAGAT